>NW_015554094.1:845965-870230 GCF_001515605.1 Sinocyclocheilus anshuiensis
ACACACAGAGAGAGAGAGAGAGAGAGAGAGACTATTGATCATGAAGAGACTTTACAGCCCAGCCACTCAAAATACAACATCTGTTTGCTCTCTATCTGTCTGATACTGAAGTACTACTTTAATTGGTTTGAGTTCTGTGATTTCCCTTGTCAGTTCCATTGCTGTCTACCCCCTACATAGGCAACTGCCTTCTAAGGCAGTATACTAACTGAAATTAAACCTGAAAAGTGACTAATTTGAAACAGTCTTCCTAGGCAGACACCAACACCACACAAATAGTAATCTCACATGAATCAAATGAGACACTCGATTCCCAATTGATTCCAGTCAGAGTTTGACATTAACATGTCACTTAACTAACAGTGTAATACTCTTAAAGGACTTTTAAAGTACTCTTAAAAGTCACTCAAAAATGAAAATTGACTGAAAATGTGCTCACCCTCAGGCCATCCAAGATGTAGATGAGTTTGTTTCTTCATCAGATTTGAAGAAATGTAGCATCACATCACTTGTTCAGCAATGGATCCTCTGCAGTGAATGGGTGCCGTCAGAATGAGAGTCCAAACAGCTGATAAAAACATCACAGCAATCCACAAGTAATCCACACCACTCCAGTCCATCAGTTAACGTCTTGTGAAAAGCTGCATGTTTGTAAGAAACAAATCCATCATTAAGATGTTTTTATATTTAAACTGTTGCTTCTGTTCAAAATATGGGTCCATACTCCATAATAATGCTTTCTTTAGTGAAAAACTCATCTCGCCTGAACCAGGAGAGAAATCTGCACAGATCAAGCACTGTTTACAAGCAAGAAACAGTCCAGAACAGCTCTAAACAAATATGTGGGTGGATTTTGATGTGAGAGACAACAGGAGATGGATTTTTTTTCACTGGAGAAAGCGTTATTATGGATTATGGACTCGCATTTTAGTCCAGGGGTGGCCAACGTTGGTCATGGAGAGCCACAGTCCTGCAGAGTTCAGCTCCAACCTTAATCAAACACACCTGAATAAGCTAGTCAAGGTCTAAGGGTTACTAGAAAGTGATACAGGCAGGTGAGTTTTATCAAGGTTGGAGCAAAACTCTGCAGGACTGTGGCTCTCCAGGACCGACGTTGGCCATCCCTGTTTTAGTCAGAAGCAACAGTTTGAAGTTAAATACGTCTTGATGGATTTGTTTATTACAAGCACGCAGCTTTTCACTTCACAAGATGTTAACTGATGGATTGGAGTGGTGTGGATTACTTGTGGATTATTGTGATGTTTTTATCAGCTGTTTGGACTCTCATTCTGACGGCACCCATTCACTGCAGAGGATCCATTGGTGAGCAAGTGATGTGATGCTACATTTCTCCAAATCTGTTCCCATGAAGAAACAAAACTTGGATAGCCTGAGGGTAACTACATTTTCACCAAATTTTCATTTTATGGTGATCTATTTCTTTAATAAACATAAAATAAGTTCCACATGCCAATATTGGGTAATATAAAAGGCATCTTATCAGATTTGATCTTGAGAGCATGTATATGATGCCTTGCGATGCTTTTCTATGTAGCTCACTCGACTTTGAAGTAGTTTTTTTTATTTGACATTAGCATGTGCTCAGTGTTATGTTGAGTTTTGTAATTGGAGTATTACACTTTGTGGCACTTCAAATCCCACACGCTTTGTGCTTCTTCCCGCATGAAATGTCACAGCTCTTTATGAGATTTAGCTTTTTTACAGATTGCATACTGCAAACAAAACTTCTGTCTCTATTTCTGGCGAAATCCTCTTGTATCCAGCTCAATCTAACAGGCGAACTCCAGAGTAATTACTCAAAAATAACCGCTGCTGTCTCCTATCCAATACAGGTTACCAAACGCTGGTTAATGAGCATTCAGCTGGGCCTCTTTTCCACTGCTGAGATTCGAAGGTGAAGCTGAACAATGATTTGAAAGCTTCCCCAAGCGATTTGCTGTATGTTTTCTGAACCGTTAGAGGTAATTACTCTGTTAGACGTGAAGACTTGACTGCCCGAGACCTTTTGAGTCTGGACTTCAAATGTAGCTAACAAAGCCAAAGTTCTTATTTTTCATAGGACAGGAGAGAGAGCGAGAGGAAATTGATTAAACTTGTTTTTTTTCCCATCTCATCCTTTGATGTTAATGACACTGTGTAGTGACTAGGCGTGAGAACATGGTGTGTCCTCAGAGGAGCAGATGTGATCAAAGATCCTCTCTGCAGATTCAAGCCGTCACAGTAAGACTCTCTGTCTTGTTCGATATTTGAATAGAGGATGAGTAAGTCGAGCTTGAAGTTAAATCCACTAGCCTGCATATTCATGAAATCCACTCGTGAGGAGCATATATTTGAAATAAATTCACATCTAGGGATGGGCGGATCGATCCTTAAGTATCGATACTTTCAATACCGATGTTGTATCGAAAGGATCGATCCTCACATGAAAATATCGATTCTAAAATGCATTTTTTAACTATTAATTTAATTTATTTATCAAGAAATTCGGTGCATAAAATAAGCTTCTAATTGGAAAAATAGACAATATTAGCGAATAATTGTGTTGGATAGAACCATTTCTCCTGCTCATCGGAACACAAATGCTGAAAGATAGAACCAATCAATCACAGACAGCATTCGCTGCTGACGCATGGCTCCCAGTGCTTGTTCAAATAGGGCTGTGTTTCCCAAAAGCATCAGAAGCATAAGTATATATTAAAAAACCATTGCCACATTATTACATTACATTACATAACATTGTTACTATATATAAAATTAATTCTGAAAAATGCATCACGGTTTCCACACAAATATGAAGCAGCAATAATAATAAATGTTTCTTGAGCAGCAAATCATATTAGAATTATTTCTGAAGCATCATGTGACACTGAAGACTGGAGTAATGATGCTGAAAATTCAGCTTTGATCACAGATGCATTTTAAATTACATTTTAAAATATATTAAAATCGAAAATAGTTATTTTTAATTGTTATATTTCACAATATTGCTGCTTTTCCTGTTTTTTTTTTTGTTTTTTTTTCAAATAAGTGCAGCCTTGGTGAGCATGAGACTTAAAAATATATACAAAATCTTACTGACCCCAAACTTTTGTGTACATGTAATATTTATTTTAACTTGGCTAGTTTGTGCAAGTAAATTTATTTAAACTGGTTGTTAAAAGTTCAAATGATTGTGTTATGTTCTGTAATTGCTGTTAATAAATCTGTCAGAAAAAAAATGCTAAAGTTTCACCTTTAGGGGTACAAAAGACTGGCAGCCTTTTACAAAAATTAACCATGGTTTTATTACAGTAACCACAGTTTACCACAGTATTTAACCCCAAATCCCCCGGGGTCCTCCGAAGCTCCACCGGAGCCTTCTGCCCAGGAAGGGCTCCGGTTCCCGAGTATAGCCTCCTGATTCCCCGTTAAGCCCAGGCAGGGCTCCTCATTCCCCGTTAAACCCAGGGAGGGCTCCTGTTTCCCCGTTAAGCCCAGGGAGGGCTCCTGATCCCCAGTTCCACCCAGGGAGGGATCCAGATTCCCCGTTAGGCCAGGGAGGGCTCCAGGCCCCGAATACAGCCCCATAGATTTCCCCAAGGATTTTTTTTGGGGGGGTTTGTATGACTCCAGCTGTAGGGGCCCCGGAGTCCCCAGATCCGCCATGGCCTCCCGAGTCCTCAGATCCGCCATGGCCCCGCCATGGCCTCCCGAGGCCCCTGATCCGCCATAGCCTCCCGAGGTCCAGGATCTGCCATGGCCGCCCGAGGCCCCTGATCCGCCAGGGCCTCCCGAGGTCCAGGATTTGCCATGGCCGCCCGAGGCCCCTGCTCCGCCATGGCGACCCGAACTGCCTGCTCCGCCATGGCTCCCGGAGCTCCCTGATCCGCCTCCCCTACAAATACTCTGTTTTCCCTTAGTCAGGGTCCGTTCTCGTTTATGTAATGTTGGTGTACTTGCCTGTCTCCTGGATTTGTTTATTAAAATGCCTTTTGTTTATTTCCTTCGTCCTCATGTGTGTGTGTGTCCGTCCCTCACCAACCCGTAACACAAATATTAAGTGAGTATAATTACTGATTATATTGTTTTAATTTAAAAGATCAGTTTAGTTTATAGGTATCGGAAACGATATCGATGATATTGGCTTGAAAATATCGGTATCAGATCGAAAATAAAATAAGAGGTATCGTCCATCCCTATTCACATCCACATTAAGGATTTTTACCTGTGGAATAGAGGACTGCATTGGGATTGGGGTCCCGCGGGAACCAAAGTAAATCTCGCGGGAACGGGTGTTTTTACCTCTACGAGTTGGCGGTCCCGCAATTTGGCGCATATCAAGAATGATGGAGTTACATAAACTAGGCTTGCTGCGGTAGCTGGCGTTACACGGTGTTTGGTCGTACACTGATTACATTATTGCCCTCCTTCACAAAACATAACATTAATTGCAGTTTTATAATAGGTAGAATGCAAAATAATTCAACAAACATTTCAGTCAAATGTAATTTATGCAATATTCCAAACCTTTAACGCATGCTGATTACTTCACATTACCCCACATTAGCTATACCTTCCTATCGTAACTTCAAATGTTAGTCTATTGGAACTTATTTCTCTTATTTCTATCATCTGATTAACCAGCAGTTGGAGCAAATGATCTAACATTAACTTATACAGTGAATTTTGTAAATGTTGTTCAGGAAGCCTAAACTTCAACTTCAAACACGGCTGCCAACTTTTGAGAATTATTGAGGAATAATTAACAAGCTTGCGATTAAGTACATGTTATTTTTTTCTCAATTATACAGGGAACACTATTGTAAATGTTAATTGATTTGTATACAACTTCATATCAGACCATTTTTATAATAATGTTACATCTATGCTTTTTTATGAATTATAATAAAAAAGAGTAATTATATGAGTAAAAATATAATAAATGCAAAATTATAAATATTAATAAATTGCAAAATTATCCTCTCTGGAGTAAATTTTTCTCGCTAGTTTATGGACACTGAATGGATTTTCGATGAATGACGATGTTTTCAAGCTGCTCTTTCCACGGTTGAAATGGTCACCATCAAATTGAACTGAACTTGAACAGTTCTGCAAGGAAGAGCGGCCAAATATTGCAGTCTCGATGTGCAAAGCTGTCAGTCATCTACAACACAGCAGCATTGTGGTGGTGAGTTTTGCACAGGCTGGATACATTTTTATCTAGTTAGTTATGCAGTTGAAACCAAAGGTATTTTCAGTGTCTAGAATTTGCAAATGAGCAGCATCACTGAATACTGTGACGAGGCTGCTGTTGTTCATTGGTTTTATTCAAGCGTGAACCGTTCATCCGCTAATATTTCATAAGCATCATTACCAGACGGCCCATATGATTTATATTTTCTTTCCATTATTTGTTATTGGTCATATGCAGCAAGACTATCTTTGGTATCTTTTCCAATCTGAGCCCAGTTTGAGACCTCTTCTGAAACTCTGTGAGATTACCGATGTCATTTTTCTTTCAGGAGAAACATCTGAGAAGAGATTGCATTTGCAATTTCAATTCTGTCTAAGAAACAACTGAGATATTAAAGAGACTTTTCTTTCCAGGTTCTTCTCTCATCCCATCAGTTTGTTGTCTTTTCTTCAACATGAAGATCTTCCAGTGTTTTTTTCTCTTGTTCTTTTCCTCCCCTCCTCCACTGCATTTGTCCTGTGTCAGGTGCATTACATTTACCATGTTATGTTACTTATTTCTCCTCTTGTTTTGTCTTTCTGTCCTTCTTTGTCCTTGTTATTTCCTCCTGACAGACTCAGTAATGGCTCATGTTCTGCTGGGACGTCCGACTTGTGATGGCCGACGTTCGACTATCGTCATCTACAAGAATTGCTTCTTTTTTTTTTCTTCCCAAGAACCGCCTACACTCTAAAAAATGCTGGGTTAAATACAACCCAGCGCTGGGTAAAATATGGACAAACTCAGCGATTGGGTTGTTTTGACCCAGCAGTTGGATTACTGCACAGAAGGTTGGGTTAAACATTCAACCCAACTGTTGGTTGAAAACAACTTAATTGCTGGGTTTGTCCATATTTTACCCAGTGCTGGGTTGTATTTAACCCAGCATTTTTTAGAGTGTACTCAGACAAGAAGAGTCTGATTGACATGTAAGGCAGCCAATCACAGTTAGTTTCTGATGAGAAGCGAGTAAACCTAAAATCAGTTATGTAAGAACAACATAATGTGAGCACTCTAAAAAAGTAAAACAGCTCCAGTGTATTGTGTTACTATTAAGAAATTTTCCATAATGATTTTTCATAGGTGTTTTCCCCGTATTTTGAATTATGCAATGTATTTGTGTATTTGTGTTGTGCCAAAATTGCCAGTACCTTTTCAATGGTTTTTTTTCTTCTTAAAATGTGCTGTGCTTCAGGACATCTAGTTTATTTAATACTATTTATTTACTACAAAGACAAAACTCTGAATACCTATCATTAACCTCACAACCCCAGTGACTAGTTGTTCATCTGAACCCTTAATGTATCAGCATGGTGTAATTGTATAAACACTTTCTTTCTCAGATGCTTTTAAGAATGCCTTTATTCATAATTTCATGTCGACACCCGGCGCTCTTCTCAGTTTTGCTAGCAGAAGTCTCACCGCGGTACAGAGTAGTTCCTATAGTTACATCACACCTGTTTCTGCTAATGAGTTAACCTACTTCCAGATCCCTAATGTTACGGTCTTGCATTTGTATTACTGCATTTTCAAGTGCTTTATCTGATTCTGAATATATCTGGGTGTGTCTTGTTTATGTTAAACAAAAGCATACTGCACATTAACTGTAAATATTGCTTACCATTTTTAAAAATAGCCTAGAATGTATATGCAATACATACGCCTGTGGATTATGCAGCAGTTTATAAACAGTATGGAAGTAGACTAAATCCCATTGTTGACAATCAGAATTAAAACATTTTGTGTATTTTAGTGAGCAACATTCAAGATATCATCTCAGAAATATACTGTCAAATAGTTACTATCATACTGTAAATGTTGTGTAAAAATGCATTTGTCAGTATAAACCTTTTGCGAAATATTGCAACTGATATTAACTCGAGACTTCCGGTATCATCAGTGTTGCCAGGTCCGCGGTTTTCCCGCAGAATTGGGCTTCTTTAAAGGGGTCATATGATGCGATTTCAATTTTTCCTTGCAGGTTGACCACGACCCCAATAATGTGATATATTTAGCACCTGGAATGTGAATTTTAGGGTAGAGTGGGGGAAAACGCCCCCTACTGTTTTTCCCAAAATAACCACTAGATAAAGTCGAGATAAATTTTTGTTGTAACTATGGACTATGTTGACAAGAGTGATGTAGAAGTATTCACCATGAAGCTTACACTGGTGATTTACCTGAGAGAAAACCGATTTCACTGTAAGTGATCTCATTTTCAGCAGGAAGAAAACAAGTGTTTTAAAGCTTGTTGTTTTGTAGAACATCACAGTTAAATATGATATGAGAATAGTAAGGCCTGTAGATAGGGAGTATGTGTTATTTAAGAAAAATATCATTATATTTTCAGAATGACATAATTTTTTTTCAAACATAGTCTGTGGGGTAAAACGCCCCCAGGGGGCATGGCTACTGTCCTGAACATCAAATCCTTTTTTTCATCAAATGTATTCTAACTATTTGGTTGAATAAAAATATTTGGAGTTTATATTTAAAAATGACCTCAATTATAGCATCAGGTAGCTAGTTAGCTAGCCAGTTAGCATCAGCTAACAATATTTTTCAAATAGCCTTATAGGCTTAATAGGCTATAATTTTGCAATGAACAATTATTGATTATATTATTTTTAATTTTAAGCTAAAACTGCATGTACTCTGATTTTGCTGTAAATGTATAAAACAAATTGCTTTGTCAGACTGGGGGCATGTTACCCCACCTATATATATATATATATATATGTGTGTGTGTGTGTGTGTGCATATTTATGTGGTTTATGAGGACACAAATTTGTATAATGACATGGGTATAACATAGGTATTACAACGAGAAGTTGATTTATGAGGACATTTTCAGTGTCCTCGTAATTCAAAAGGCTTATAAATAATTCAGAATGAGTTTTTTTTTTTTTAAATCTAAAAATGCAGAAAGTTTCCTGTGAGGGGTAGGTTTAGGTGTAGGGTTGGTGTAGTATAGGCTTAATAGGCTATAATTTTGCAATGAACAATTATTGATTATATTATTTTTAATTTTAAGCTAAAACTGCATGTACTCTGATTTTGCTGTAAATGTATAAAACAAATTGCTTTGTCAGACTGGGGGCATGTTACCCCACCTATATATATATATATATATATGTGTGTGTGTGTGTGTGTGCATATAACATCGTTAAACAGCTTAATATTGCAAACTGGTATGTTATCATAATATTTTCATTTATTATTGTAATCATAAACACAACATTGATTTGTAGCGCAAATTGTTTTACCATTTTACTGCGTTTTTATTTATTTATTTTATTTTAATGAAATGTAAGTCTCGCACATTCACAGAAATAGCGAACTTCCCCGTTGCAAATACGGTGTATAACAGAAAATGTGCATATTATACACAGCTTTATTAAGTCTTTGAAAGATTTTTAATCAATTT
The DNA here is from genome assembly GCF_001515605.1 of Sinocyclocheilus anshuiensis. Lineage (NCBI taxonomy): Eukaryota > Metazoa > Chordata > Actinopteri > Cypriniformes > Cyprinidae > Sinocyclocheilus > Sinocyclocheilus anshuiensis. Next base: position 854,626 of record NW_015554094.1, read on the forward strand.
TCAAACAGAAAACTTTGCCGCACAAGAATACAGCGAGTCCAAAGACTTCCAATCTCTCGTTTTGTCACAGGATAACCTTCTAGATAAACTGAGTCTGTGATGGATCTGTCTTGAACTATACAAGACCACACAGAGAAAACTGCCATTCTGCGAGTCCTTGTCTTTGCCTGGCTCTGGCTGAAATCCACGACAGATTCCCAACCCATTCTGGAGGATTTCTGTTACAATGCTCTAACAGTGAGAACGCTACTCGAGGGACTGAACCTGGACTTCAGCGATAAGAGCCGGGGTAACTAACCTCAGCTTTAACAAACCGGCTGGATTACACAGGTGCAGACCAGACGAGATACACTGAGTTGAGGAAGATATCTAGTGGTATATAAACGCAGGGTGAAATCTGACATGTGGAAAACAACTCAAGACATTAAAAAAATTTTATTAGTGCAAGTCAAATGGTGGACACCAGTTTATAAAATAATACTATGTGAAATGGAGAGTAAAATACGGCTCAGCAGCTCCCTCGAGTAGCAAACAAACAACGCACGAGCTTTCCTCAGAAAAAAAAAACCTTAACTTTTAATGTTTTTGGTTCACTGTAAATATGCTACAGTTGTGTTAAACCTGTCAGAAACATTGATTGATAGCTGTGGATGATTTATGGTCTCCTGTCGTGTCTCATTTGTGATTGGGTTACTGGCATGTTTCATTCATCGCTTAGATTTAATGCAGAGGTTGGTTCATATTTTCAGGACATGTTTTTCAATGGCATAGTAAATGTGTTTTTCACTGGATTTCTGATGAATGTAACATTAGGCTTACTATTTCTTCTGCATTCATTTCAGTACTTTGACCACAGCAATCCAAAACCCAGTGAGCTGTGTCTACCCAGACAGCATTTTAAGCTGTGATCCTGTTCCTAACGTTGTCAAAAATATCTTCTTTTGGCTATAGCATTACATTTATCCTGCTTGGAGAGGACAATCCTGTAATGCATTGCCAGAAACTCATTCCAAGATAGCAGATGAAAAAACGTTCATGCAAAAAAAAAAAAAGATTATCGAACTTAGTATTTTTGTCTTGTTTTCCAGCACAAAAAGCTACACTTTCCTAAATCAAGATACATTTACTTGAGAAGAAAAATGACTATATTAAGTCTTGTTTTCTGAAAAATGTATGAAAAAGAAGCGAGCGCACTTAGTATTTTTGTCTTGTTTTCCAGCACAAAAAGCTACACTTTCCTAAATCAAGATACATTTACTTGAGAAGAAAAATGACTATATTAAGTCTTGTTTTCTGAAAAATGTATGAAAAAGAAGCGAGTTTTTGCTTAAAACCATGGGGAAAAATTGGGTCAGAAAAATTAACTTAATTAAAAAGAAAAATGTTCTTACTCCAATGACAGATATTTTTTCTTGTTTTAAGTAAAAACTCTCTTAATTTCAGTTAATATTTCTGAAAACAAGGCTAAATATCTAAGATAAGTAAATATATCTTGATTTAAGAATATTTATTTATTTGTACTGGAAAACAAGACAAAAATACTGAGTAAGAAAGTATTTTTTTTTTCTGTGCATTTTATTCCGTTCTTAAATAAGTATTGATAGAATATAGTTCAGTCTAAAAAAATGGCTATTTATGGACTACTTTACTCATGTAGAGCGATTTAAATCACTTCATTTGCTGCCTATGTAGAAATTACAGTACAAGAGCATCATCATTTAATATTTGACCTGATCAAATTCTGAATGTGAATCAATGAAGAGAGAAGCATCAGATCTGAGACATGTGAGGAGAACATATGCATGACGTCCTCAACAAGCTCAAAACTTTTTAATAACAGGCTGCTATAGAGATGAAAAGATGAAAACAAAATGCTTTCGCAAGGCAACATTCTCTTCATTCTCTGCTGGTAAATAATAGATTTATGTGGTGTATTCATCGCTTTGGTTGGATGTTTTTTTCACAGCGTGATGTTTTTATGCACAAGAGTGAAGCATGTCTTGAAGTGTCAAGTGCAGTTGCTTGAGCCTGTATTTTGTGTGTGTGTGTGTGTGTGTGTCACAGCTAGCACACTATTTAGTGTGTGAAGACACATTCAATCTCCCCTTCTGCCTTTATTCTTGATCTTATGGAGCAGTTCAAGATGGGCAACGCCATAATCCTTTTTGTTTTTTTTCCACTCTAAAAAATGCTGGGTTAAATGCAACCCAGTGCTGGGTAAATGGGAACACTGTATAACCTATTATCAGGGTTATTAGTTAACTAACGCTAAGACTAAAATAAAAAAAAATGTTACTTGAAATAAAATAAATATTAACTGGAATTTAAAAAATCAGCTACAGTGCATCTTACTGACAGGACCAGGTTTAATTTGAGGTTATAAATGTTAATTAATCTGACATTTCTCAATGGAACTTGTTTTCTATTAGATTATTTCTGCTTCCTCCTACACACTATTTGCATGAGCACTGATTTTCATTATTTATGAGGCTCTGATACCACAGAGAGCAAATGAGGGGGTTCATTTGTCAAAAAGCAACCCTCTGACAGCGTGTTAACACTGAATAACTCTTAAAATTAGACTCAGTTTAGTCTGTTCATTATTCAGCTGAATAAAGATGGTTGAAAACGCATACAAGTCTTTATGTAGGACAGACGAGAGCAGAAGATTCATGTTTTCATTTAATTATGATTTTAATCGTGTGGATGCATGGATCTAGTGCATGTAAATTCACATGTGAATATAATCTAATTGTCTGTTACTGTGGTAAATGTGAAGAGACTGTGTGAACAGTAGATGGCAGTATGTAAATATGAGCAGATCTCAGCACAGTTCACAGTTTTGCTGCTGAACTATCAAGAGATCACTACATATATGGGCCTTTATTGAAGTTTTAACACTCTATAAAACCATAACATATTACATAGATGTAATCTGTTGTATTTACAGTATTTTCAATTATTATTCCTAATAAAAAAAAATATTCATAATTGTTCACCTTCCCCCCTTGAAGAGAACTCCAAGATATTGCCGTGCCATGATGCTCTTAATAAATGCCTGATAATATAAAATAAAATAACATAAAATAAATATAAGGCTTCAGTAATTAAGAAAAAGTGCGGTTCAGAATTTTGCTTTTAAATAAATAGCTGGTAAAATAAAATAATATTATAAAATTAAAAAAATAAAATAAAATAAAAAAGATGCACTGATCAACTTGATTACATTTTCAGATATATATACTTGATTAATTTGCAGTAATGTAAATGTTTTTTAGACTCAATAAATAAGGGAAACAAGACTAGTAAATAAGGGAAAGTGTTATTAAGAATGTTGCTTTTAAATAAATATCTGGTAAAAATAAAATTATAAAATAAAATAATATATAATATAATAAAATAAATAGATGCACTGATGTTTCAATAAAATATACTAATAAATAGTCGCATGATATTTCAGCTTGATTATTTTCCAGATATGTACTTGTTTAATTTAATTTAAATGTAAATGGTTCTTAGACTTGAGAATGTTGCTCTTAAATGACTGGTAAAATGAAATAAAATAAAATAAAACAAATAGATGTTACAGCTTGATTTTTTATTTTATTTTTTTCCCGATTTGTGCTTGCTTCATTTGCAGCAAATCAAAATGGTAAATGGTTCTTATGCTTCGGTAAATAAGGAAAAGTGTGATTACAGGCTATTTTTTCTCTGGAATAGTGTAGTAGATGTGAGCTCGGAGGAAAGAGTCCTCTGTTTCCTACAAACCCATCCTGAATAATGTTCCTTGCTTGTGTTGTGCTCTTCAACACATTTGCCTTGTTAAAGGTCTGAACTGCAGTTCTGCCACAGGTCCATTTGACTCCCATTCAAACTGAATCTGAATGTGTTTGTGATGATTGATGTCTATTTGATCACAGTTTCTGTTCAAACTAAATGATGTGCTCGTAGTGATCAAATAGCAGGTGGAATCTGCTTTTACTTACATTTCCAGCATCACTGTATGTGTTATTTTGTTTTTTTTCTCTCTTTACATTGCACTATTTGTCCTATTTGTGCTTTTCTCTTCAGGTGACGTACACTTCACTCCATTGAGGCCTGAGAATATAGACCATTTTTTGAGATGGTACTGTATATGACTACTTTGGCCTGGAAACAAACCAGCTAAATTCCAAAAACCAGCTTATATGTGTGTTTTCTAGAAGGTGTACAGTGCTAATTCTACAGACCCTGGTATCTTACTTGATGAATTTTTGTCTTTTTAATTAATTAATTAATTTATTTTTGTACATCTAGCACATTGCAGGTGAACATCAAATCCAGTCTTGCTTTATTATTATGGGTTTTTTTTTTAGGGTTTTTTTTGTACCTTATCTGACCCTCTTTTACTTTGTCCTCAAAAACACACCTGGCATGAATGACCATCCTCGCCATATTTATTTATGGAGATATACAGATATTTACTTATGGAGATGTTGTGCAGATGTGCTTGAATGCCTAGATGTTTTATATCCTGATGCTCTTACATTTTCTGTACATTTTGAAAATACAATGATTTCTAGCAGTTTGTTTGTTTGTTGATTTATTTCAAACTATTGTAAATGGTTTAGATATAACATATTTATGGCTGCAAGTTATTTCTTCATTATTTGCAGAAATTGTTGTTTATTGTTGTATTTACAGCATTTTTTAATTATTATTCCAAATTGTTTTCCTACTTCCCTTAAAGATGAGAAGAAAATATCGTAATGCCATTTTAAGAATGTTGCTCTTAATTACCTGCTTAAATAATAACAATAATAATAATTATTATTATTATTATATTTGTTTATTTATTTGCGTATGTAATATTAACCCCCCCCACCCTTAAAGAGGAAAATATTTTTTTTTTTATGTATAATTTTATTTTTTATTATTGTAATTTTTTATTATGCATAAATAAGAACATTTAAATATGCATAAGAATGTTGCTCTTAAACAATGACTTATTAAATATTTATTTATTTGCAATATCTTCTCTTCGCCTTAAAGAATGTTGTTCTTAAATAATTACCCGGTATAATCAAATAAAAAAATAAAAAATAAAATAAGTAATCTTTAATATAACAAGTTTCTTCCTTAGGCCCTCAATATAAAAATCTTGATTTCCTCAGTAACACTTTGTTAACTTTAATAAAGAGCATTAACATTTGTATAACTACACTCTAAAAAATGCTGGGTTAAATACAACCCAGTGCTGGGCAAAATAGGGACAAACCCAGCAATTGGGTTGTTTTGACCCAGCGGTTGGGTTACTACCCAGAAGGTTCCAGCACTGGGTTGTATTTAACCCAGCATTTTTTAGAGTGTATTCACTGCTTCGCAGATCAGTAGTTAGTTAGCTAATAGTAAGAGATGCGATGAAACAGTTCCGTGTTTTCAGTTTTAGATTCTCCACAGACCCCCAGTGACAGAGAGCGGGTCCCGTGAATGATGATCTGCCGGTATGGTCAGTGCGGCACTGACATGCGCAGTGCGCGGCGCGCAGCCTGTGATGCTGTTCGCTGTATGTGTGTGTCCGTCCGCTGATTTCATCTCACACACGCGCTCCTCTCCTCCATCCTTCTGGATCTTCCTCCCGAGCGCATCTTCCTCCGGAGCGGCGGCGGCGGGGTTTTCCGGTACGTGAGTCTGTTTGTGTATGTAAATAAACGCGTTTGCAGCAGCGCGCGCTGGACGCGTCTCAAAGCTAGACGCGCGTGCTGCATGTCTGGAGATAAACATACACGCGGCGTTCAGATGCATGCAGCGTTTTTGCTCATGCACTTAATAGTCAACAACGTTCTTGGGCTTCATATGGACGTGTTCCAATCCAACAGCAATTTTGGACATAAACACAGACGTGTACCAAGTCAGCGGTAGTTTGGACATCAGAAGTGTGTGAATAATTTTTGAGCAAAATAACAGACGTATTTCATGTGAACATCAGTTTTGGGCATCGTATGTGTGCGTTCAGCATTTTTGGGCATAATAATAGACACTTCCAAGTCAGCAACATTTCCTGACTCTGCGTCTGTGATGCAGTTTACAGGGTTTGAGACACAGCCTGTGTATCAGACGGCCTGTTGCAGTTAATCTCATGTGAATAACATGATGGATAAAACATGTTGATATCTGGAGAAGCTGTTTTAGGGTTTTATTTCAGGACTGTGTGATGTGTGGCTTTTGTTTACAGCCAAATGACTTCATGAGCTGCTGAGAGAATTTACTGCGATTTACTGTGGTATATGATCACTTGGTTTAGTAAAGTGCAGAAAAAATAGAGAGAAGACTATCTATCTATCTATCTATCTATCTATCTATCTATCTAAGCACAAGCTTTTGTTAATTCTTTAGTTAAATTCAACTGATGCATATGCTGTGTAATAACTTATAGTAATGTATTGTGCAGTAATTGTTTACTGTATTTTATTTTGCACCCATTTCTGTGTTTACTTCCATAATGTGACCTATTTAAGAAAAGCAGCAGGGTGGGACTTTATTTTATTTATTAGGAATTGATTGGATCATGAAAATTATGCATTTCATAGCAGAATGGAAGTCGGTGGTTTGGAAGGTGGAGTTGGAAAGTACAGTATGTGGGATTCATTATGTCAGATGAAAAGTCATTTTAGAGGCAGAGCAAGTTCTTATACTTTGATGAATGATTATGAAGTCAATATTTTTTTTTCTCTTCAGAATGTGACATATGGAAGCCTGTTTCCACCAGCGAATAAACAATGTAAAAAGGTAATTGTGAGTTTTTTGTATCTCACAATTCAGACTTTCTCACAATTCTGAGGAAATAAGTCAGAATTGCGAGATATAAACTCAGAAATCTGACATTGTTTCTTGCAATTCCGAGATTTATCTCAAAATTCCGAGTTATATCTTGCAATTCTGTTTTTTTTCCGCCACAAAAAAGGTAATTCTTGTCTTGTAATTCTGACTTTTTTCTTGCAATTGCGAACTTATCTCACAATTCTGAGAAAAAAAGTCACAGTTGTGAGATAAAAACTCACAAGAAAAAATCTGAATGAGATGAAAAGGTTACAATTTTTTTTTTCTGTGGCAGAAACAAGCTGCCATACTGACAAATAATAATGATTATTTCAAAACATGAGCATTTAGGGAGAGAATAATTAGGGTTGATTTTGATTTCACAGATCTTTAAAATTAAGTGTTTTGTTCTTCTAAAGACCATTGAAATCTATTGTATAAAACAGATGTTCCGTTTCATAACATGTGAAGTTAATGAGCTGTGTACTAGTTTAGCCGAAGCCTTTTATGACTCTCTGACACCTGCTGGTTACACCTGTCAGATCAACCATTATTGACTATATTGATTGTCTGGATTATGAGACCAGAGTGCATATACAGGTGCATCTCAATAAATTAGAATGTTGTGGAAAAGTTCATTTATTTCAGTAATTCAACTCAAATTGTGAAACTCGTGTATTAAATAAATTCAATGCAACTAAAAATGTTTTTTTTATTGGTCATATGAAGTATTCTAATTTGTTGAGATAGTGAATTGGTGGGTTTTTGTTAAATGTGAGCCAAAATCATCACAATTAAAAGAACCAAAGACTTAAACTACTTCAGTCTGTGTGCACTGAATTTATTCAATACACGAGTTTCACAATTTGAGTTGAATTACTGAAATAAATGAACTTTTCCACGACATTCTAATTTATTGAGATGCACCTGTATCTGTCTCAGAATGGTAGTTTGATTTGATTTTAACACGTGCATTGCTAATGAGTTGCTTTGTTTAATGCAAGTCAGTCAGAGAATTGAAAGGAACACGGCAAACTCTGAGCATTCAGACAGCTAATGAATAAATTGGTGATCTCTTATGAAATGAACCCCACACAAGTGCATTTATGATGCAACCAAAGACTGTATAAAAACATGGACGTAGTGTCCGTGACGTCACCCGTAGGTTTCTGAAGAGCGGTTTGAAGCTCAAAGTGGGCGGAGGCGGCCGTCGCCATCTTGGCAGCGCGTCACTCCCGGATAATCGAAAATGAGCAAAGAGGCGGGAGCTGGTTGCTGAAACCACACCTAATAAGCGTGATGTCGGTGACAGCAACGGCAATCCACCTGTCACTCAAATGGCCACGCCCTTAATTATGCAGAACTTTAAAGGTGACATATCATTAAAATCTGACTTTTCCAGGTTTTAAGTGCTATAATCAGGTCCCCGGTGCATCTACCAATCAAGGAAACGTTAAAAAGATTAACCCAGTAACTTTGTTTTTGGTTAGCCTTTTTCTGCAAGCGTCTGAGAAAACTAGCGCGTCTGATTTCACTCCCTTGGTGACGTGGGATCTCATTATAATATTACAGCCCCTTAATCTGTAAGTTTCCACCCACAGCGCCGTCATTTTGATTTCGCAAGCGACAACGGTGTATTAGTTCTAATGCCATGGTGAAAGTTTGAGCAAAACATGCTAAACTTAGTTTAGTACTCACATGCTGTGACTTTCTGTGCGTGTGCGCTCAGAAAACCGTATATCAGAAGTTTAAACTCGTATGCTTTAAAACGCATGATTTCAGCGCGATTAACATGATAATCAGAACCAAAACATATGTTTTTTTAGCAGGTCAGAGCTGTAATGGCGTAGCTCTATTCTGGAAAATGGGGCGGGGAGCAGCAGCTCATTTGCATTTAAAGAGACAGGCCCAAAAAACAGTGTGTTTCTGCTTCCACTCAAAATAGGCATTTTCAAAATGTTATAATAAATGATCTGTGGAGTATTGTGAGCTGAAACTTCACAGACACATTCTGGGGACATCAGAGACTTATATTACATATTGTAAAAAGGGGCATAATATGTCGTGTTGGCTTCACGAGAGAGACCGGAAGGTTGCCGCTTGGATGCAACCTAAATCTGTTTTGCAGAGGAGACACACTGAACACTGAACACTGAACACATATACGGTTTATCTGGGAGTTAAAATGTTCTCGAGCACATAATGAATGAGTCTCTAATGCATCTGAATCTGTGTGGAGATGTAGTTTGCTGCAGAATGTCAGCTGTTTACTCTTAGTAATCTTGTTCGGGATCATAAAAGTCTTCATTTATGTTTCCTAATGTCTCCCATAGGTTCAGTAAAATAAGTACAGACTTCTAAAATAATTTGCAGCGAGATGCGAGTGTTTGGAACAAAGCAGCTTTAGAGTGTTATGAATAAGTAAAATACATCTAGACTGAGCGAGGTGGGATTTTACTCAATGTCTCTCTGTTTTTCAGTCTTTTCAGACGTCATGTGATGACACAAATAATTCACTGAATCAGAATTTTGAATCAGTTTGATTCAATTCACGGTTTGAACTGATTCACTGAGGTGTTAGTAGTCATAGTACTACTATATTTTTCTGTTTTCATTTTAATTTTAAGTTTAAATTTGAGTTAGGCTTATTTTGTTCTGTTTTTTGTTTTATCTATTTAGTGTTCATTATTATTTTTTCCTTTTATTTTTAGTTTGGTTATTTTCAGTTTTAGTAAAATAGTAGAAATGTCACCTTGGCAACTCGGACTGAAAATTAATCTCGGTGCATCATGACTATATTCATAATTCTATCAGCAAAATCATTGCATGCATCACACTTTCCACTTCAAACAAGTTTGCATGTCGTTATTAAGCACATAAATGAGTATTGGCTGACAGGTTTGTTTATTGACATTTAGTAATTCAGTAATTTCCACAGATGCTGTTTGTGAAGAGCCGCATGCATGTGATGCATTTACTTACACTTCTGAACTGTGTGTGTGTGTGTGGCCGTTTTTCCCTTAGCCAGTCTAACACACCTGTCTGTCATCATTTGAGCGTAATGAACAGCAGTGGCGATGGTTAACTGTAATGGAACGCTCTGGATGTGTGCTTTGTGCTGTAGGTTGCAGTTACAGATTGAATGTCTTTTATTTAGAGCTTTTTGTGTACATTCACTCTGTTATTTGTTTTATTTGCTGTCAGTTCTGTCTTATATATTATAGTTCACATGTGCACGTTGTGGTGCCGTTGGCTCAGGTGTGGATATTTGTCTCCAAAGATGCCGGTAATGATTTTGTTCGGAGCAGGCCTTGGGAAAATTAAATGAAGAATGTAAACGACAGGCGCTTGTGCAGGGAAAGCCCTCCAGGTCAAACGATAGAGGACAGGCTGAGCTGGCTGTGTTTTCTGCTGCTGAAAGATGTGAGGAGTTTGAATCGTGCTGTTAGAGCTGCTGAGTCTAAAGAGTTTGAGCAGAAACTTCAGATACTTGCTGTTGTAGAGCTAAATTAAAGAAATTGTTGTCCTAGAAATGAGAATACTGTCATCATTTGGCTTTCTTTTGTGGAGCATAAAATATGTTTTAAAGAATTTGGGTGTTCTTTTTCCATCCAGTTGCAATAAATGGGGACTGAGGCTTTCAAACTTCTTAAAAGTGCAAAAACTTCATTCAACTTTCATAAAAGCAGTCCATACAACTTGTGCACTATGTTTCAAGTATTCTGAAGTCATTCGATCAAACAAAGTCATACAAGCTAAGAAAAGTCTTGAGAAGTAGCAACTGCATACATTTTGTGAATGGAGCATTGTTTGAAATTGAATCTTTTCAATGAATCGAGTGATTCAGTTTTGATTAAACGTCTAACTGCACAGTTTTTAATGTAAATAAAACAATTAAAAAAATTATGTTCAAATCATGCCAAGTATCACCCAAATATATTTTTACATTTTTTAATCATCATAAATGTCTTATACATTTTAATTGTATTTATGATATTATTTACTGTGTTCTCACCATGAATATATTTTTGAATTTTTGTTTTGTATTATTTAAAAATGTTTACTTTAACTATATGCCTTTAACAACGTTTATTTATTTATTTAATTGAATGTAATTGCACATATTATTTACTTTGTTCTCACCATTAGAAGAGATGTGACTGAGATGAAAAAAATATAAAATAAAACTGCTTAATATCATTAATTTACAATTAGTATTATTCATATTTTAATTAGATTTTTTTATAGTTTTAATTTTAGTTTAAGTTTTACAAATGTTGTTGTGTGTTTTATTCAGCTTTTTTTCAATAATTTTTATTATTATTATTATTATTATTATTTCAATTAATGGAATGTTTTAATATTGTTTTTCAGTAGTTTTAGTTTTTAGTTTCTGGTCTAAACTCTAAATGATAGTGAGTAAGACTTTCATTTCAGTCTGTTCCTCACAAAGCTACCATATTGCTTCAGAATATAGCGCTTAGCGCACATTTCAAATGTACCACTTATTTACTGATTTTTTTGGTGCTTTAATGTCATTTTTGAAGCTTGAAAGCCTATTCCCTATTCTTTGTAATCACATGAAAAATGGCATGACAGTTCTTCAAAATATCTCATTTTGTGTTCTAGAAAAGAAAGAAAACCATGTGATTCTGGAGTCACATGCTGACAGAACTTTTATTTCTGACTGAGCAATTCCTTTAAAAAAATCAAGGCCTAATGCAGAAAGCCACGGCAGTCAAAGACATCTAAAGGCCGCTTTACAGCATCCCCCCAAAAAAAGGATCGGAAAAAAGCTTTAACATCAACTGAGAGATTTGATGGCACATGAGAAACATCACTAGAGTGACATTTCTTTGTGCAAGTGTGCAGGTGTGTGCATGTCTGCATATTCATGCCGCGTGACTTCCTGTGATGTTAAAGCATTGCGCACATATTAGCGTAGAGTGAAGGTCAGGAACGGACTTACATGAGCTCTGCTGACATTTGCCTGGCATTTTTGATTCACTGAGGTCTTGTGATAGATCTTCCATGCCTCGTTCTGGCTGCAGGTGATTATAGATGACCTGTTTGCTCTTTTGATGTTTACGGAGGAATTCCGAAGTTGTTTCCTCAGCAGATAGGCTCTAATGTTGCATATATTATTAATGCAGTTTCACATGTCATCATGTGACAGCTGTCTGTGGCATCAAACGCTCTTCATCTGTAACCTGCTGATTCTGCTCGCTAAAATCCAGGGCTTTGTTTCATCTTCGCTCGCTGTTCCAGGATCACACTGACTTTATCTAGTGGGGAAGAGAAGCTCCCATCTGTCTGTGTAGTGATCATACTGAGTCTCTGTGGTGTCATCCGACAGACCTGAACTTTAAAGCAGCCATCTGAATAAAGCAGAGCTGTTAGATATCGGCTGCTCATCTGTTTCCATGTATTCAGGGTCCAAAATGAACTTTTTTTCGCACCTACTGAAGGCAGATGAAAATTGACCAGCCATAAACACTGATATTTTCCATATATATTAGTTTTGGTGGCTTAATAGGAAAAATATTCCATACTGGAGTAAAAAAAAAAAAAAAGATATTTTTGTTCACTGAGGTTGAAGTAATGAAGACCTATGAATTTTCTTTGAGATGTCTGTGTCTTTGAATCACTCACACACTCTTGTTTCTACAATTTGATTTACACCATAAATTAAGTTGCAAATCCTTATTAACTTACTAGTATATTAGTGACTAACTGGAAAAAGTGCAATATGAAACTCCTTGGTTATATCACAACAGCAACAAAACTGCTCAACTTTTTAAATCTTTAAACTTTTGTTTATTGCATTTGCCATATGCCAACCAAAATAGCACAGAATTTCATTTACACAAAACGAAAGCTGCAGGGAATCATTTTGGAACTGGATCATATTTCCCTGAATTAAACTGAAACCAAAGTATTCAAAGATTCACATTGTAGAAAATCTGTCATATGAAGCCATTTAAAGACGCACACAGTGTCATGCTTGATCTATGAGAGACTTGATCATTAATAACAATTATGAAGCCTCTAAATATGCGGTACACAATGATTAACATGATTAACCTACTCAGATGCTCATCATTTAGATGGAAAAGCTCTGATTGGGATCTTCATGTTTTCATGTTGGATTCTGGGACCTTTGCTTTACATTTACACTTTGCATTATCCGTCTTATTCTGCACATTTATTTCTGTATTTATTTATTGCTTCAATTAAATAATAAGCTATTAAATATACTGTATTCATATTATTTATTTTAGATTAAATTACCAGCAATCACAATAAAACTTTTTCCATATAGAAAATTAGGTTTGTTTGATTAATTTCTTTCAAACTTAAATATTCTTAAATATTCTTATTCTTTATTTTAATAAAGATTATTGATTAAGTTATCAGTAACCACAATAAAATTAACATTAACTTGTTTTCCATATGGAATATTAGGTTTGTTTGTTTGTTTCATTATTTATTTATACTTATTAAATAATAAACTAACAAAAATGCTGTATTCATATTCTTTGTTTATTAAAGATTAATACATTACCAGTAATCACAATAAAATTAAAATTGCATAACTTTTTTCCATATAGAAAAAAATAAATATTTTGTTTTATTGTTTTATTTATTTAAAAGTTACATCGAATAATAAACAAATAAATAAACTGCATTTATATTCTTTGTTTAATAAAGCTTAATACCTTACCAGTAATCACAATAAAATTAACATTACATAACGTTTTTTCCATATGCATTTTTTTATTATTATTTATTAATTTAATACTTGCATCACAAAAAAAATTGGTCTTCTTTTCTTTCTAGTGACTAAGTTAAATTTCTAGTGACTACATTTTGATTTGTGAATATCATACCTATAGGTAAAATTGTCTTTTCTTCCCAGAGGCCCTCTTCCTTCTGACTTGCAATAATCAGCTGTTTTTTCCTACAAACCACAGCAGTTGAAGTTGGTGTAGGTAGTTAACGTTAGGTAGTGTTTCTCCTGTTGCTCCCCTGCACACTTTTGTTTCTGTGGAATTAGAACAGACACTTACCTCGTTGCCATGGGGTTCCTGATCAAGTCAAGAAGGTTTGTTGTAGCATCAAAACGGAATGTCCCAACATTCCATGACTTGACAAACGCTTCATTTTCCACGAGCAGTTTGTTTGGAGGCTGGTGTTTGTCACGAGCAGCAGATTAGCCGTTTCCCTCGTAATGATGTTATTAGTGTGAAGCTGAGCTTAATGAATGTGATGCTGTCAGATGTTACACACTCCATTTATAGACACTCTTCTCTCTTTAACTGGCAGAGAAATGTCACTTGACCCCTTTTTATAAACTCAGAGGTTCACGCTGAACTGAAAGAACAGCGATACAGTGCGGCCGCTGAATTACACAGTCTTACATGCCTCTTGTTTTCCAGTTTATTCTCAGGGATTTATAAGAGCATTAAGAGATGCTTCAAATAGCATCTTTGATTTAACTTTAGTAGCAAAAATTCTGTTAAATTGAAATCTTTTTTTAATCGATGAATTGATTCAAAACTGATTCAGTGATTCATTTGCATCATTTAAAAAATGTTCATGGAAGCGTCTGCATGATGTTTTTCATATACATGGAAAAAAAGGTTGTAAATAAGATTATTGGAGTACATACTACAAAAAATACTAATATAGGCTTTTTATGTCAAAATTTTAACTCCGTGTATTACAGATTTTTGTAATTATTTGAGAAATTTACTGGCAATTTCTGAGTGAAAATTGTTTCAACACCAGTTTTTTTTTTTTTCAGTGTAATACATTTAATTTTTAGTGGAAATATATGTAGGTAAATTAGTTTTTTTATTATTCTAAACAGTCATATTGGTTAGGTTATAGTCTTTAGTGTCATTACATATGTTTCTACAACAAAATTCTGTTAGAGCAATCAACTAAGATTTTTGTAATTATTTGAGAAATTTACTGGCAATTTCTGAGTGAAAATTGTTTCAACACCAGTTTTTTTTTTCAGTGTAATACATTTAATTTTTAGTGGAAATATATGTAGGTAAATTCGTTTTTTTATTATTCTAAACAGTCATATTGGTTAGGTTATAGTCTTTAGTGTCATTACATATGTTTCTACAACAAAATTCTGTTAGAGCAATGAACTTATCAGCATTAAAAGAAATGCAACAATATTGGTGAATATTAATGAAAATGGTCATACTTGTATTTTTTTAAAATGTTTTTTACAGATTTTTGCTGCATTTAATTTTTGCATCTAGATATTTTGAATCTTTTTACAAAAAGTTTAAATTCATTCTGTTGCGTTTATGATCTAACAACAAACAACAATTATTATAGAATTCATTAATCTAATGTAGAGATCGACCGATATATCGATTTACCGATATTTTACCCGATATTTAAGCATTTTATCATAATCTGATATCGGTTTTGTAATATCGGATTCACCGATAAATGCCGCCATCTTTTGGGTGTTTAGAGAATTGCACACAGGATCACCATTGCAGTGCGTCTGAGGGGAGACGAGACAACAACAACGGCATGGTGCAGGTACTTTTTTTTTATATAGTTAGTAAACTTTATTTAACATAACAAATTAGATGCATTACATAGATGCCTGATATGTAGTTTATGCAGCTTGGCTCTAAGAAATAGAGACCATATGAAAATTAAATTTAACATGAAAGACTGCTAATTTACAACACTTAAAAAAAAAAGATGACTGAAAAGAGGAAAAACCAAAGTGAAGTATGTTCTTACTTCACTCAGTCATTTATTTACTT
>NW_015554094.1:870379-872231 GCF_001515605.1 Sinocyclocheilus anshuiensis
GCACATAAACATGCAAATAATTGGTATTGGAATCGGTTATAAAAAAATAAATATCGGTCGATCACTAATCTAATGTTATAAATATGTTGTTAATTCATGTTTGTTCATATTACAAAAATATTAATTTATACAATGTAAAATGTGCAGAATAAAAGTAAAAGAGCAGTAATGCAGAATGTAAGATTTATTTAACAACTTAAAATGTTATAGAAGTATAGTGCATTATTTATTCATTATTGCAAAGTCTAAGGGAATCTGCTTTGCTGAGTTTGCAGTTTGGTTGAAATTATTCCTCAGAGTAAGGAGAATCACTCTTTAAAGCCATTTCAGAGCAAATATATATAAACATTATAATTAATAGTCAAATAGCTGAGCAATTCATGCTTTACGTCTCGTGACGGTGAGCTGTGAGAGGTCCTCTGAAAGCACACAAACGCATGTGAAGTTCTCTGCATGATTTGCTGGTTGAGTCTCAGATCAGCGCCGGTTTGTCATTTTGTTGTCATCACACATGAGTGACATTTGGACGAGGCTGCGTTCAGTGTGTATGTGATTGCTGAGAGTGACTGATGTGATTACTGTCAAGTGCTGACACCTGTTACTGAGCACAGCGCTGTGTGTTTGCTCATCTCTGCTCCCAGCATTCATCTGAGGAGAAGAAGATTCATTTAACAGCCCCCAAAAACACAACAACTTCAGCGTTGTGCACCATTCAGAACTGAATTGAGATTGCCTTTTAAGTTTGGGGTTGGTAAGACTTTTTCATGTTTTTGAAAGAAGTCTCTGCATTTCTTTAATCAGAAATACAGTAAAATTGTGAATATTATTATTTAAAAGAACTATTTTCTATTTGAATATATATTAAAATGTAATTTATTTCTGTGATCATTGCTGAATTTTTAGCATCATTACTCCAGTCTTCAGTGTCACATGATCTTCAGAAATCATTTGCTGCTCAAGAAACATTTCTGATTATTATCAGTGTTGAAAAGAGTTGTGCTGCTTCATATTTTTGTGGAAACTATGATACATTTTATTTTTCAGGATTCACAGATGAACAGCATTTATTTGAAATAGAAAACATTTGTAACATTATAAATGTCTTTACTGTCACTTTTGATCAATTTAATGCATCCTTGCTGATTAAAAGTATGAATTTCTTTCAATAATAATAATAAAAACAAACTTGCTAGTCACAAACTTAGGAACGGTATAGTCTATGTAAGAATGGTTGCAATATAAATGTTGAAACAAAGGTGAATAACTTCACCCAAAAATGAAACTTCTGTCATAATTTACTCAGCCACACGTCATTTCAAACCTGTATGACTTTCTCTCTTCACTAGAACACAAAAGGAGATGTTCGGCTGTATCTTTATTTTTGTATTTGGAGTTCTGCATCCACTGGTCACTTTCATTGTGTGGAAAAGAGCAGCATCTAAATCTCCTTTTGTGTTCCTGTTGTGAAGAAAATTTTCCAGGATGACATGAAAGTGAGTAAATTGTGACAGAATATTTATTTTCTACTCACTATCCTTTTCATTCAAACATATATTAACTCCACACACACACACACACACACACACGTCTGGTTTGCTATCCTTGTGGGGACTCTCCATAGGCGTAATGGTTTTTCTACTGTACAGACCATATATTCTATTGCCCTACACCAACCCTACACCTAAACCTACCCCTTACAGGAAACTTTCTGCATTTTTAGATTTTCATAAAACTTAATTCTGTGTGATTTATTAGCTTGTTTACCCGTGGGGACCTCAATTTAGGTCCCCACCGTGACACGAGTCCCCATGAGTCTGTGTGTATTCAGGTTTAAGTCCCCACCAGAATAGAA
>NW_015554094.1:872513-893816 GCF_001515605.1 Sinocyclocheilus anshuiensis
CAAACAAAACACAAGCTCTACTGTCAACTCAACATCACACATATATACATAATAAATATATATATATATATATATAGGTAGAAGCATCCGGCCCCCCAGTGATTCCACATCATCGAATCTGGCCCCCTTTAGGAAGAGTTTGGACACCCCTGGTCTAAAGCAATAATCACAATGATGGATACTGTCTTTAGTCTCAGTAATATTTCGTCCTAATGACCTCGACTGTCTTATTTAATCAGTTCGGCTCATATATCGGTTCAAACTCTCCACAGGAACAGAAGAGCAGCAGTAAGGTGAAGATCATTTATCTTGTATTATCAGACAATATCAAACGCTGCAGTCAGAAGGACTCTATCAGAAGTGATTGGATCACAGCGGCCTGATCTCTCACATATTGTTCTAACTCTTCATTGGTCCGTCAGGAATGATTCAATAACCTCCAATCTGACAAACAATAACAGCCCTCAGAGAGCACGAGTTACACCATGAAGAGAGTCAAGTCACCTTTATTTATATAGCGCTTTATACAATACTGGTTGTGTCAAAGCAGCTTTACAATGTTAAACAGGAAAATAGATTGTCAATAATGCAAGAAGACAACAACAGAGTCATTTTTTACAGCTAAAGTCAGTTCATTGATGATTCAGTGATGTCATCATCCAATTCAGCTCTCTTCCAATAGTGTCTGTGCAATCAGTCAAGCGTCCCCAACTAAGTAAGCCAATATACACTTCTTTAACAATTCTATTAAAATACCGTTTCATCATCTTCTCTTGAACATGATGCATCGACTCATCTCCTGAGCTAATGTTTTCGCACATTTTATGGTCGACATGACTCGGCAAACAGGACAACTGTGAGCACCATACCAGAGTGTTAAGTAAAATTATTAACATATAACCAATATATCAAAAGTAAAACCTCAGAATGGCACATATCAGAATAATATGTTAAATAATGAATGAATTTATGTGTCTGTAAAGTTGATGTTATTGTGAAAATACAATTAATTTTCAGCTCTGTTGATGGTGTATAATTTGTAGTAAAATAATAATGTAAAACCGAAAATAATTTAATTGAACACTATTTGAGGTATTTGGCGTCACAGTCTGGAGGCGACGTACTTATCACGCGTCTGTGGAGGCGACGTACCCTTCTCACACGTAAAAGTACACGACTGTCAACTCCGGCGGGTAATCCTGTCACATAATACTCGCCATACTGAGGAAAATAGTTTGTCAATAATGCAAGAAGACAATAACAATCAGTCAATTTTTCAGCTAAAGTCAGTTCATTGATGATTCAGTGATGTCATCATCCAGTTCAGCTCTCTTTCAATAGTGTCTGTGCAATCAGTCAAGTGTCCCCAACTTAGCAAGCCAAAGGCGACGGTGGCAAGGAACCAAAACTCCATCGTTGACAGAAATGGAGAAAAAACCTTGGGAGAAACCAGGGTTAGTCGGGGGGCCAGTTCTCCTCTGGCCAGACGAAACCAGCATGGTGTGTTTTAATTCCAGGCTGCTTAATTGAAAAAGTTGTAGTAAAATAATAATGTAAAACCGAAAATAATTTAATGGAATACTATTTGAGGTGTTTGTAGTGTGTGGAGGCGACGTACTTCTCAACGATGTACTTATCAGGCGTCTGTGGAGGCCTGTGAAAGCGAAACTACTTTGTTTGGCCTTCCAAAAATGGAAACGACTAGAAATCAGTGGTTAAGTTGTATTTACAACACTGTTCCAGAACACTTCAACCCAAATTTAATTGAAAAAGAACAACTGCACACTCACTTAAGCATTGGCGATTTTTTTAATCAACGTTTCGGCTAGTAGCCTTTGTCAAGGTATAGTTTCACAAAATGGAGAGTAGTATAAGTAAAGGAGATAACTGTACACAGCTGAGAGTGGTGAGATCCAAATCATCCAATAATTAACTAATTGACAATTAGACTCTAACATGGAAGGTATAACATCAACAAATTGATCTATACAAACAGACCATAAGAATAAATGAAAATTACAATCTAACAAAATTAAATCAAATTGTTACATTCACAAAAAACAACTTAAATCAGATTCACATCAAAATAATCACCAAAACATTAAATAGTTAACAAATTATAAATTAGATTCTGACACAAAAATAATTGTAATGAACAAGTCAATCCATTGATGAATTGATCAAGCACCAAAACAACAAAGAAAATTCCAAGCAAACAATATTTTAAATCAAATTATTACATTAAGCTTACAGGTCCCATATTTTACACCTTTCTGGAGTTTTATTTTAGGTTTTGATGTCCGTAAGAATATATATTTGCGGTATAAGTACCAAAAACCATCTCAATATATTTTTACAGCTCCTCTCTCAGGAGCTCTACTGAGAACAGGTCGATGTTGGCCTGTCTAATTAATATTCATGAGCCTCTCTTCTGATTGGCCTGTTGTTTTCTGAGTGACGCACGGCCAGGCCAACCACAGGTAACTAGGGTCAGCCGACGTCACAGTGCTAGCTGGAGGCAGCAAAACAAAGGGGAAACTGGAGGCGGCCCATTCAAACCAGCGCAGATTCGGCTACATAAGAACCTTAAAATATCTAAAAGCCAGAAAATTTCAGTTTTGACAATATGGGACCTTTAAGTCAAAATCAACATTTAAACCATGTGGAGTCAAGGTTTTCAATTTATGGATCCAAAAAGCCTCCCGTTTAAGTAGTATTTGGTCCAAATCGCCACATCTCCTCGGTGAAGATATTTTCTCGATTCCTATATAACGTAATGAAGTGATGGGATGATTAAAATCAGTAAAGTGCACTGCTAATGGATAATTCATATTTTTACATCTTATAGTACTACAATGTTCAGCAATGCGCGTTTTAAGTTCTCTACTTGTTTTTCCTACATATGATTTACCACAAGGACAGGTTATGAGATAGAGGACCGCTTTGGTTTTACAACTTATTATTCCTTTAATGGGAATCGATTTACCGGTATGTGGGTGTTTAAACGATGTACAACGATACGTATAGTTACATTGATTACACGAACCACAACAGTAGTTACCTTCTGGAACAGGTGTCAATGTCATTTGAGTTGTTATAGACGGAGGAGACAAATCTGATCTCACTAGAAAATCTCTTAAATTACATCCACGTTTAAACACCATGAGAGGGGGATTATGGAGAGATTCAAGTCTTGCATCAGATTGCAAAATGTGCCAATGTTGGTGAATTATCTTTTTGATTTGCTCTGAGCGTTTAGTGTATTTGGTAGTAAACATAACAGAGAATCTTTTCTTCTTCTTTTCTATTCTCATTAATAAATCCGAACGAGACTTGTCTTCAATTTTTTGTTCCGCTACTTGAATTTGATTAACCTTATATCCTCTACAATAAAAATATTTTTTATATCAACAAGGTTCTTATTAAAATCATCCTGTCTACTACGTATTCTTTTTAGTCGACACATTTGGCTGTAGGGAAGGCTATTCTTTAAGGGTAACGGATGGTAAGCCGCTCTCAAAAACGTGTTACGAGCTGTTGGTTTCTTATAAAGATCTGTATATAAGCAACTATTGTCCCGAATTATCCATAAATCCAAAAAATGAATTTTATTAGGATCATAGTCCATAGTGAATGTTAAAAAATCAGAACAGTCATTTAAATATTGATAAAAAGAATTCAATTGTACAACATCACCCTTAAAAAGGCAAAAACAATCATCCGGGTATCTCTTCCAAATTAATATATTGGAGGAAAAAGCATGGTTTGAATAAACATATTTTTCTTCAAAGGAAGCCATAGATTTGCAAAGAAGCTCACTCAACAATTGACGCGTCTGCGTCAACCGACAGATAAAAAACTTGAACTGGAGGTAGTCGATGAGGAAAGAGATGTTTGATCAGATGGCAACACATGTGGTTGACTTCGTTCACGGAAGTGCCAATGGATGGGTCCATAATCCGGGGTTCTCCAAAAGTAAACTCTTCCTTCTTGTTTCTCCTTTTTGTCCCTATTAAACTTCTTTATTTTTAGTTCTTTCAATTGTTGAGTGAGCTTCTTTGCAAATCTATATATGGCCTCCTTTGAAGAAAAATATGTTTATTCAAACCATGCTTTTTCCTCCAATACATTAATTTGGAAGAGATACCTGGATGATTGCTTTTGTCTTTTTAAGGGTGATGTTGTACAATTGAATTATTTTTATCAATATTTAAATGACTCTTCTGATTTTTTTACATTCACTATGGACTACGATCCTAATAAAATTAGTTTTTTGGATTTATGGATAATTCGGGACAATAGTTGCTTATATACGGATCTTTATAAGAAACCAACAGCAGGATTCTTACCATCCGTTACCCTTAAAGAATAGCCTTCCCTACAGCCAAATGTGTCGACTAAAAAGAATATGTAGTAGACAGGATGATTTTAATAAGAACCTTGTTGATATAAAAAAATCTTGTGAACGCGCTCAGGACAGTTGGACATTGCGGTGGATCAGAGGTAAAAAATGATATAAATACTGTTCAGTTTCTTGCACAGACCGATCATTTCGTGTCTTAAGACCTCAATGTATCGTCACGAGCCGCAGGGTTTAATTTGGTTTTGTCTGTGTATGTTTTTTTTTACTCCTAAAGCCGTGGAGCCCATTGACTGCCATTATATGACTGACAGACTACAACGGTTTGAGTTAAAAATCTTCGTTTGTGTTCTACTGAAGAAACCTACATCTTGGATGCCCTGGGGGTAAGCAGATAAACATCACATTTTCATTTTTGGGTGAACTATCCCTTTAATGCAATTAATTCAAATAAACCACTACAGTCTAATTATTGTTTCAGAAATACTGATCAACAATACAGTGGAAGAATTTCATCAGCGTTCATTCATTCTTTGCAAATGCAGCATGTGACTCCAGTAGCTCGAGTGAAATCTCGTTACTCTGATTAGACTGCTGACTTTTGGAAACTCCTTGTTAAAGCTCGTGGAGAGGCGCTGATAGAAGCATCTCTCTCTCTCTCTCTCAGTGGAGCTCATTTCCTCTTACAAGAGCTGTACAAACATGACATTCAGCACTAACAGCCCCTAATAAGGCTCATTCAGGCATCCTGACAGCGCCGGGGCCGCTGGAGTCGTCCGGCGTGTCAGTGCATCGGCAGCTTTCGAGTCGGAGGCCGTGCAGCAAAACCGCCTGCCTGAGGAGAGATATGGCATATTAAGTGTCGTTGTTATGATGGGAAACGTGCGGGAGAACAATGTAGATTCCTGCTCGTGTGACACTTTTAACTACGATGCAGTGGAGAACAGCAGTGACGGCTCGTTATACGTGGGCACTAATGAACTAATGTCAAGCGTACGGACGGCTTTATCTCTACTGCTTTGTTAAGACCTCATTATGAAGATAGTTGCGTAGAGGTTCAGAGTGCACTGGATATGACAGCGAAACATGAAAGCAATTCAGTCGGGATGCATGTTTGGGTTTGTGTGCATTAGTGCACATGATGACTCAAGTACAGCGTTCATCACAGCTTTCATATGCCCAGATGAGCTGCCAATGTTTTTTTATGGCATACATCTAGTGCACATGATTATGTTACTTGGAAAGATGCATGAAATATGTGTTATCTGATATTGGATATTTCATTGTGCATGCTCTTTTTCTTTGTTTTTACATTAAGATTACCTTTGCCATCAACTTTACATGAAGATAATCTTTAAATACACTAATAATTTCATAATACTGTCAGGTGCAATCATGAGCAAATCAAAATAAATATATTTTTTTAAACTGCTGTGATGCTTAAATTCACTTGTAAAATTTTAAGTTTTTAAGTGTTGTTTTTCATTTATTTAGACAAAATTATAATATTTAGATTGGCCTTCATCAAGGCTGTGACATGAAAATTAATATTGGTTTATTGGAATTTTAATATTGCTGCCAGTCTTTTTATTTTTATTTTTTAATATACTATAGTTTTTATACATTTATTTATATTTATATATTATGGTTTATTTACATATTATATAAATAATTGTATTATATATTACATAAAAGCGTTGGTAATTGTTTATATATTATAGTTTATATCAATATTTTGAATTGGCTTTTATTTTTATATGTTCAGTTTTCACTTTAAATTTAGTTTAACTTTTTGTATGCTTTTGTCATTTAAAAAAAAAATATTACTATTTAGGTTTTATTTA
This sequence comes from Sinocyclocheilus anshuiensis, assembly GCF_001515605.1. NCBI lineage: Eukaryota > Metazoa > Chordata > Actinopteri > Cypriniformes > Cyprinidae > Sinocyclocheilus > Sinocyclocheilus anshuiensis. The sequence continues at coordinate 878,718 of NW_015554094.1, forward strand.
CTTTTCATCTATTTAGGCAAAATAGTAGCTAAGTTTTATATTGGCATTCATAAATTATGGGCCATAGCTGTCACTATTATACTATATTATACTGTTATATAAATAAACTATTATTATATAATTATATGAATTATTTATATATTATAGTTCATATCAATATTTTGAATTAGATTTTATTTTTATATTTTTCAGTTTTCTATTTGTTTAATTTATTTTTATTTCAGTTTTTGTTCAGTTTTAGTTTTTATTTATTTCAAGTTAGTGATTTTAGTGCTTCATCTTAAACTTATTTCAGTTAGTTGGTTTAGTTTACTTTTTGTTTTTCATCTAATATTTTTATTTCAGATTTATTTCAGTTAACAAAAATGTATTTAAACGTTTTAGTTTTACTTAATAACCCTGATAAGTGCATCACTAATAATATTGTTTTTGCCAATTTAAGACAGAATTGCACATTTCCATCATGAATGAAGCAATTTCAGAATGCATTGTGAAGATCTTTTTGAAAATATTAATAGATAGCAGATTGATTGGAGGGGAATGTCAACAACATATGACCATGCAAAACTTGCCAGGTTTTTTTTAATTAATGGTTGTTAGTGTGTTGCTAGGGTGTTCTGGGAGGTTGCTTATTGACTAAAGTCAAAAGAGCCCACTCACAAGTCTCTATGATTTCTGGTCCCTATAGATATGTCTTGATTTGAGGTTCATTCAATTCTAGATCACTGACACTAAATATGTGTAACAGTATTAACGATGATTGCTTTAGCCACAGGCCAAACTTTAATGCAAGCTTTAAGCTAAGGCAGAATGTTACTTTAAAATGTCTTTGATAAGCTCTCGCTGTGCTCATGAACCTAATTATGCAGATTGTCTTGACCCGTATATTTGATATTTCCAGAAGGCTCTCATCTTACATGTGTTTAAATAAACAGTGGAAATCGCTGCACGACGGTAAGATTCATCTTCTTAATTCACCCTCAATTCAAAGCGCCGTGTTTGAAAGCTCTTTCACTGTTTTAAGTAACTACGGTTATCCCAGAATCCCTCTTTCATCTACAGATGAAAAGAGCAAAACGAAGGGCCATCCGCTTTTTACACTTTTAGCTCATTTTTACTCTGCTTTAAAGGGATAGTTCACCCCAAAAATTAAAATTTGCTATTAATTTACTCACCCTCAAGCCATCTGAGATGTAGGTGACTTTTTCTTGTGCAGAACAGTAAAGGATATTTTTAGCTGAGACGTGGTCCTTGGTGATTCATAACATGCATGTCAATGGCTACTGTCACTTTGAGAGTCAAAAAAAGCATATCAAGGAACACAAAATTAATCCCTGCGACTCCTGACGATATATTGAGGTCTTAGGAAGCGAAACAATCAGTCTGTGCAAGAAACTGAACATTATTTAAAACATTATTACCAGAGCCTCAGGCAAACGATCCGGAGTGATGTCCGGTTCACGAATGAATCATTCTTTTGAACAGGTTCTCTTTGGTGAACTAGTTGAACTGGTTCGCCAAATCGGCCTGAAGCGTCTGAAATGGTTCGCAAGTCGAGCAGCACAGATCTACAAGTTCACAAGATCAACTCAATCAAAACTCACTTTCAAATGCCTGACAGTCACTGAGTGGAAATGAGCCAAAATAGCGGCATATCTGATTTTATGATGAATGAATCATTCAGCTCTAGAGTTCCTCCAACAGTCACTGAACTGAGGAAACTATTCGACTCTGAATGAAGACCGATGAGACGCTGATATGAGCATGTGTGAACCAAACACTCGAATGGTCTCTCATGGTTGTAAAAATGACAGATTTATAGATGACAGGTGGTAATTTCTGTGTTAGCTGTTTAAGATGGAGATAGCATGGGAGAAAAAAAAAACACTCAAAAATGTTTTTATGCCTAGATGTGTAGTGCACAGAGATCTGTAGCGTCTGCCTGAGGGGAGAAGTGCAAACAGGTTGTGGCCGGGGTGAGAGAGGTCTGTGATGATGTTACCTGCCCGTTTCTTCACTCTGGCGTTGTACAAGTCCTGAAGGTTGGGCAGGTGCACACCAATGATCCTTTCAGCTGTCTTAACAGTCTGTTGCAGACAGTCTTCTTATATATGACTTGCTGGCCGACCCAAACCAGACAGTTATATAAGTGCACAGAACCGTCTCAATAAAAGCTGAGTAAAACTGTGTCATCTGTGCCTGTGGAAAGTTGAACTTTTTCAGTTGATGAAGGAACTACAACCTCTGCTGGGCCTTTTTTCACAATGGAGTCAATGTGATTGTCCCACTTCAGGTCCTGAGAGATGGTGGTGCCCAGGAACCTGAATGACTCTACTGCAGCCACAGTGCTGTTTGTGATGGTGAGTGGGGGGAGTGCAGGGGGGTTTCTCCTGAAGTCCACTATCATCTCCACAGTTTTGAGCATTTTCAGCACCAGGTTGTTGTGATTGCTCCAGACAGCCAGCTTCTGTAAGCAGACTCGTCATGCCCTGGATGAGACCGATGACTGTGGTGTCATTTGCAAACTTCAGGAGTTTGACAGGGGAGTCTTTAGAGGTGCAGTGATTTGTGTAGAGGGAGAAGAGCAGTGGAGAGAGAACACACCCCTGAGGAGCTCCAGTGCTGATGGTGCAGTTGTTGGATGTGAGTTTTCCCAGCCTCACTGTCTGTCAGCAAGCTGATGATCCACTGACAGACAGATGGGTCAGTTTAATCAGGAGGGTATCCGGGATGATGGTGTTAAACGTGGAGCTGAAGTCCACAAACAGGATCCTTGCATAAGTCCCTGGTTTGTCCAGAAGGGTGTTGATGGCTGTGTTGTGAGATGGTCAGAGCAGGTGTGGGGTGTGAGACCAGGCTTTTCAAACCTGCAGTAAAACTCATTCAAACGGTCGGCTAAAAGTTGATCCTCCACAGTTCTGGGGATGGGGTTTTGTAGCTGGTGATGCTTTCATGCCCACACCAGCTGATGGTGAGCTGATGAAGACTAGTTTATTCACTTTATATGCTTTAGACATGTAAAACATCCACGTTTCTCATCATTATTGGGTACTTTAATAATACTAATTTAATAAAAATGTTACGTCATTGCATGATTACGTAAGCTGAATTGAACAAGTTTATTGAAACAATCTGTCCGAAAGAACCAGTTCTCATAAAACAATCGGGTTTCTCAGTTTGCCTGAGGCTCTGGATTACAGGTAATAAGGTTGTAAATAATGTTCAGTTTCTTGCACAGACCGATCGTTACACTTCATAAGACCTCAATATATCGTTAGGGGCTATGGGTATTAATTTTGTGTGACCTGATATGCTTTTTTTTGACTCTCAAAGTGCCGGTAGCCGTTGACTAGGGCTGTGCAAAAAATCGAATGCGATTTTCATGCGCATCTCGTCAGTAAAGGCGCTCCTGTGATTAGTAGTAAATCTCCAGCACGTGCTTTCAGATGGAGCGCATTTACTACACAGAGCCGTAGTTCACTGACAAGCTATGCAAAATCGCAGGCGATTCATTCATTTTTGGGTGAACTATCCCTTTAAGCTTGCTTGCTGTTTTGACACACAGAGGATCTGTTATTATGAACCTTCATGGTCCATGCTTGCTGAAATAACATGAATCAGAAACTTGAAGTTGAGCTGTTTAGACTTTGGTCAGTAAGAAGTAACCTACTGTAGTAATACCCTAAACCATGCAAAGACCATGCATTTCTTGAGAGAGTGTAAAAAATCAGTTAATATTGTGTCATTGGCCACCACAGATAAGACTTTTTTTTTTTTAGCTGCATTGATTTTAAAAGGCTTAGAGAGATTTATTTTGAACTGCTTCCTTGAGCATCTCAGCTGTTGAACGTTCCTGTTCTCCTCTATTTGTCCTTTGTTCACAGTTTTTTAATTAGGCTGCTAGTTTGGATATTTATCAGCACTGAAACCTTCTCTGTGGATAAGAATTGTCTTTAGGATTAGTTGAAGGATGTAGGGTGAGTTTTGTATTAATGTCTGTATCAGATCGTTGTGCTAGACTTAACTGGGATTATTTGAGCAAACAGGATCACACACTCAGTGTCTGCGTACAGTATAGAGACTTCTTGAGTCATCTATATGGAAAACTTTCCCACAGAAAGGCTAACGCTCTCTTTAAAGCAGAAGTTTGGTTTTTCTTTTAAATTCCTAACCATAACCTTTAATTGTGTGAGAATTTTGTTTTCAAAGCCACTTTCAACCTGTAATCTGTTTGAAAAGCCCTTCAAGTCTTCAGGAAATCAAAGTAGACCTGTTTACTGCTTAATAAATCAGCTTGTTCTTGGTTTGATTCATCCGTGCACATTATTCTGAAAAAAAATATATATATATAAACGAGCGTTCAAAAGTTTGGGGTTGGTACAATTTTATTTTGTTTGGTTGTTTGTTTATTTTTTTTGAAAGATGTCTCACCAAGGCTGTAATATTGTGAAATATTATTGCAATGTATAATAACTGTTTTCTATTGTAATATGTTTTATAATGTAATTTATTGATGCAAAGCTGAATTTTGAATTTGAAATTAATTTGAAATTAAATTGACTTTTGGCTTCAACAGAAGCATATATCATCATTTAACACCCTAATAGCTCATCAATTCAAATGTTATAACATCCAATCCAAATTCCCCAACACATCTATTTACGCAAACACTGATCACATTATATAATTATCATTATAAAAAACACATTATATAATGCAACCAAGACCAAATTATAAGAAACAGAAATGATTAATACATTGCTTAGCTGGCTGTGCAGTGGGTTAGTTAACCTCAACTCCCGAGTCTTCAGGTTGTTCGTTCTTTTGTCACGTCACATCCCTGTAAGGTTAACTGAAAGCTATCCAGTCTGTACCGGAAAGAGAAATGATTAGTTCACCTCTCAAGTCATCGGGTTCGAGTCATTCGATCATTTGTTACGTAACGTCAGAGCAGATGCAAAGACCATGCATTTCTTGAGAGAGTGTAAAAAATCAGTTAATATTGTGTCATTGGCCACCACAGATAAGACTTTTTTTTTTTTAGCTGCATTGATTTTAAAAGGCTTAGAGAGATTTATTTTGAACTGCTTCCTTGAGCATCTCAGCTGTTGAACGTTCCTGTTCTCCTCTATTTGTCCTTTGTTCACAGTTTTTTAATTAGGCTGCTAGTTTGGATATTTATCAGCACTGAAACCTTCTCTGTGGATAAGAATTGTCTTTAGGATTAGTTGAAGGATGTAGGGTGAGTTTTGTATTAATGTCTGTATCAGATCGTTGTGCTAGACTTAACTGGGATTATTTGAGCAAACAGGATCACACACTCAGTGTCTGCGTACAGTATAGAGACTTCTTGAGTCATCTATATGGAAAACTTTCCCACAGAAAGGCTAACGCTCTCTTTAAAGCAGAAGTTTGGTTTTTCTTTTAAATTCCTAACCATAACCTTTAATTGTGTGAGAATTTTGTTTTCAAAGCCACTTTCAACCTGTAATCTGTTTGAAAAGCCCTTCAAGTCTTCAGGAAATCAAAGTAGACCTGTTTACTGCTTAATAAATCAGCTTGTTCTTGGTTTGATTCATCCGTGCACATTATTCTGAAAAAAAATATATATATATAAACGAGCGTTCAAAAGTTTGGGGTTGGTACAATTTTATTTTGTTTGGTTGTTTGTTTATTTTTTTTGAAAGATGTCTCACCAAGGCTGTAATATTGTGAAATATTATTGCAATGTATAATAACTGTTTTCTATTGTAATATGTTTTATAATGTAATTTATTGATGCAAAGCTGAATTTTGAATTTGAAATTAATTTGAAATTAAATTGACTTTTGGCTTCAACAGAAGCATATATCATCATTTAACACCCTAATAGCTCATCAATTCAAATGTTATAACATCCAATCCAAATTCCCCAACACATCTATTTACGCAAACACTGATCACATTATATAATTATCATTATAAAAAACACATTATATAATGCAACCAAGACCAAATTATAAGAAACAGAAATGATTAATTCGCTGCTTAGCTAGCTGTGCAGTCCACACCTCACCTCCCGAGTCTTCGGGTCATACGTTCTTTTGTCACGTCACATCCCCTTCAGGTTAACGGAAAGCTATACAGTCAGGAAACAGAAATGATTAGTTCATCTCACAAGACTTCGGGTTTGAGTCGTTCGTTCATCACGTGACAACCCCATAGACTAGAGGCTATGAAGTCTTTCCCGGAATGAGAAATGATTTCTCCCGAGTCTTCGAGTATTAGTCATTCGTTCTTTTGTCACATGACCCTTCCCGGATCAGTATCTTGTAATGTTATGTTATATTTAGGAATTATCAAAGGGATTTTCCCCATCATAGAGATAAAGTTTATTTTATATAAGCATTAAATAAATCTTCATTACCACATGTTATGGAAAAGAACCATTACAGAAATTCACAAATTTATAAACTGAAGAAATGGAAAGCTATAAAGCTAAAATTTAAGACAGGAAATATTACGTAACTGTAAGAGTAAAGAACGACTACGTGCTTGATTGTGAGGAAGGTTGGGAATTATTAAGTAATTTCTGTATCTATTGCTGCTGTCACGTCACATGACAAAAGAACGAACGACTCGGACCCGAAGACTCGGGAGATGAACTAATCATTTCTCTTTCCAGTACAGACTGCATAGCCTCTAGTCTATGGGGCTGTCATGTGATGAACGAACGACTCGAACCCGAGCCCGAAGGCTCTATATGTGAACTAATCATTTCTGTTTCCTGTACAGAACCTATTGGATGATGCGCATGCGCTGTCAACACAAAATGATCGAATCCCTCAATGAGACAAGTCGTCATTCCCGAGTCATATTAAAGATTCATTCAAAATGAACGATTCGTTCAAGAACGACCCATCCCTACAGAAATCTCCTACAGCAGAAAGTAGAACGCACAGATCTGATAGAGCTTAATATAACAGAAGGCCAAACACGAGGTCAGTCTCTCCTGATGTTATTTCCTCAGTCGCGTCATTTGCTGCTGAATTACGGGGTATTTTGGGGCAGGAAGAGAGAATGCGGAAAACTCTCTTACATCTATCTGCACTGTGAATTGTAAAATAAATATCTAGAGAGCAGAATATCAGAGAGATCAGCTGGTGGGCTCTTATGCCTTGAGGCCAGTAATAATACTATGCCCTAAAAGTATGTACTCTTTTTATGAAGAAAAACGACATACGTATGAGTATGTAGCAGAATAGTAGGCAAGTGTTGGGACATACTACTTCGTCATAATTGTGTCTTTAACGGATCGCTCTGTTGCTTAGTTACATGCATTCTGTCACCATTTAAACTACCCTGTCAATCACATTGTTATTGTTAACATAATGCACATTTTGTTTAATTTCATTTCCTACCGTATTGAAGAGAAATGAAGAGGAATGTTGATGTGCCAGTCGCGGGTCCTTCATGCCGAAAACTCTGCTCATGTGTTTGCATGATGCATTTAAAAGTTAATGACCAAACGTATCTTTATAAAAGTTCACAATGTTGCTGCAGATGAAATATAACACGGATCATTTTAAATAAATATGTTTTTCATCAGGTTAGACATTGATTATTTATCACTCAAACCCCTTTCTCTGCCTGACCTGTTCGGTCTCGCATATCCACCATGTTTGAAGTTTTTTAACACATTTTATGCGTGTTTGTAGTTCTAATCGAATCCTCGTCCAACGCGCAATGGGTTGTGTGCAATATTAGTTGTTAGAGTGTGCATCGATCTGCACTTCAAATTCTAACCGGAAGTAGTTGACCATCAGGGAATCTCTGGCATACTCATTGCAACATACTACGATTTGGGACATGCTAATTCTATCTTTGAATACCATTTACGACAGATAGTACGCGAATTGGGATGCAGCATCAGTTTTTTTCTGCTCTCTGGAAAGTTTGAAGCAGGTTGCTATGGATACAAACCTGAAGTTGTTACTCTTTCAAGCAGATGCCCAATATATCACTATGACAATGAGTGTTTCACATGGATTTAACTGCATTTCTACATTTGATGATGAACTTTTGTGATTTTGATTATAGTTAGACAGATGCTACATTGGTCTTCTTGGACCTAGTTGCCTAGCAGTTTTATTCACTTAAATAGTGTTTATTTTTTACCTTTAATCTCATTGCAAGAGAAACTGTCTTTACGTCAATATTTGTGCAAAATTGCTTAACAAGCATTTCCCCAGAATGCATTTGTACAGGTTTTGTGTTTTCTCCACATAACTTTGGCAAGAGCTGAGGTACCGTATTTATATTAGACATTCACAAAGCATTTATCCTCTATAATGTGGTTTATTTCAGACTGAAACCGAATATTTAGCAGGAAATCATTGATTGGATCCAACACTGAATTGGATTCCTCCATCTAGAACGAACTCAGGCCAGTTTAATGCTAAGTATTAAAGTTGAGTTTATGCCTTGTCCTGTAGCATATGAGCCATATCTACTGACTAAAAGATCACAGAGATTTTGAAAAGAAACTATGCAAAAACTCCCTAGTATAGTAATACCCTTGTAACAGTTCAGAATATTCTAGCAACTGTATAGCAACTGTATAGCAACCGTCCAGAACTCCGACAAACAAGCGTCATTCTCTGTTCATTTCTCATTCCTCTTCTCATGGAGCTGGTGAGTTTCTCTTATATTCTCTCTTGTGTCTTTTATTTCCTCTGGCTTTGTATCAATCAATCTATTTCTGTCTCACTGTAATTTTATCTGGTTTAAACACGTCCACCACTCATGCTGCCCTCTCTCTCTTTCTCTCATTCTTCTTTTTCCACATTTTGAGTCTTTCTTGTCTGGTTTTGTTCATTGGCCCTCTTGAATTTATTGATCTTTCTGGTTGAGATTCATTGGTATGTTAATCTTCTCTTCTGGTCTGTTCTTATGTCAGCCAATCAGATTTCAGACAAGGTTAACAGTGGCCGTGATGAAACTTGGTGGGAATGTTTGTAGTTCCTGAGGCTTGGAAAAAAATAGTGAATATTAGCCACTAGTTAGTGCTATCATGTTTCTGATAAATAAAAATGGTTATATACAGGTGCATCTCAATAAATTAGAATGTCGTGGAAAAGTTCATTTATTCTAATTTATTGAGATGCACCTGTATTTCTGTTTAACTCAAAAATAATTCATATTAATTTATTGGACTCCAACTTTGCCCGTTTGTTTCAGTTTTTCCAGTGAAAACCGGTGTTGAAAGAATTTTTTTTGTATTTTGGTTAATAATTATCAAAACCATTCTGCATGTATAAAATCAACATGGCTGCTACAAGTTAATGAATAGTTCTGGCCTTAGCTATTATACTTAAAGGGCCATAACTCTTGAATGCAATGATAAAATTTGGCAAAAATTGGTGTATCTATGCATTGCATGGACATAAGGAAGCATGTCAAATTTAATGATGTTCGGACAAAAGATGGCGCTATAACAGAGTGTGGACCATAAATAATGATACAAATATTTTTTCTTTTATATTATCAGTGATAAACTTAAGAACTAGTTCTTGGTTTTTGTAGAACCACTCTGTAAATATATGTGTACACTTTACATCTCAGTTTTGTATTTTCTACTGTTTTTTTATTGTTTTGGAGTGGAATAGACGCAAAGGAAACAGGATTGGAAAATGCCGTCAGCTCGCTCATATGAGCACCACAGCTAAACATGGCCCTTTTTGTCCAGTCTGGCCATTTTTTGCTTGCTGATTTATTTATTTTAATTTTCTCTATTTGTCTGTCTGTGTTCTTGTATGCAAATTAGTGCACAAAACACAAGTATCCATAGTGAGCAGTCTTTTTTGCAGGCTTCATTGCTGATGTAGTGGAACCGAGTGCTGGCGTTCAACAGTCTCTTATCGGCCACTTTAGATGTGAAGTGAGCTGCTCACCACTGCTTTGTGCTGTAGTGGATATCAAATGAATGATCGGAGGATACGAGCATGTTCATTTCCATACACCTCAGCAGATTTTACATTCATATTCTCTGCGCTCAGTAGACCACATTATCTCTCCAAACTCTCTCTTGAGTTTCAATGGATTTTCACATTCATTTTTGACCTCTAGTATGTAAATGCAAGAGATTGTGCTGATAAAACATATCGCTGCAGCATTGGGAGAGATTTTGGAGGTTTCACTGCATAAGGTTGAGCATTAATGGGTTGTGTTCTACACTTTTCCATTTAATTTTTTGGCCCTTTCTTATAATTTCAGTCAAGTTTAGTTAAATGTAGTTTTTCTTGGCTATTTTCCACCTATTTTGACACTTAGAATAAAAAATATATATTTTTGCTGATGCCCCTTATAAGGCTTCTATGTGAAATCTTTTGTTATTTTTGTAGTTTTGCAGTTTACATGATGATAACACATTTAAAAAAATGGCGTTCAAGACCAATGCCACCAATGCAATCACTTGGCTTTAGTATTTTTCTTAAATCAGTGTTAGTATCATTAACATACTATTATAGTTTTTATTCATATTTTGAATTCGATTTTTTTTTTTTGTATGTTTCAAATGTTCCATTATTTTTGGTTTGTTTGTTTTTACTTTTATTTTATTTTTTAGTACTTCATCCTAAACCAAATGAAAATTAGAAATGTTGCTTTGGCAACTAACTGAAATAAAATGTTACATTCTTAAAATTATTTTTTTTCGATTTTCAGATTTATTTTATTTCTATTAGGAAAAAAATCAATAGAGTTAAAATCATTGCAATCATTTGGTTTCAGATTTTTTTCTTTAAATTGGCCTAATTTTTTAGTAGTTAACATACTATATTATAATGTTTTTTGTTAATTTACTGTTTTTGTTAGTTTTATTAGTTTTCTTTATATGTATATAATTTTTATTTGTTTTGTTTTGTTTTGTTTTGTTTTGTCAACCTAAACCAATATTAGAAATGTTGCTTTGGCAACTAACTGAAATTATATATATCTTATTTTATTTCAAGCTTTATTTTATTTCTATTAGAAAAAATTAGAAAAATATTTTGATTTCATAATAACTCCTAAAAAAATAACGCTAACTCTAATTCATATAACTGAACCTGAATTAAAACAGTTATGAATAAGAACCAGTTCTCAAAAAATAAATGTATTAAGAAAAAGTCCCTTTTCTTAAAAGCCAAAGTCTAAATACTAAGATCTGTCTTGAAATGCCAGCCTTATTTATTTCCCTGTTTATTTAAGCCAGATGCAGAAAGATGAGGAAAAGCAACAGTCTGAGATGGCGAGAGAAAGCAAAACACTAAGATGTATGACACCTGGTGTTTCTTAGAGTAGAAAACAATGCTAAATAGAGTCCAATTACAGGTGACCGGCACATCCGTATGGGCTGATGTGTAATGTGCTCTCCGCAGCTGCACACATGATCTGATTGGCGCTCGTCTGCATTACACGCTGATCACAGACACAGAGAGGCCAGTCTCAGACATCTTGACTAATGTTGTGTCTCTGCGTAAATTGAAAATAAATGCACTGAGATATAGTGAAAGACGATTTTTTGGGATGGTTTGTTTTTGATTAGCTTGGTTTGCGTATAGGTAGGAGTTAGCATAGCATTCTTATGGTTCATTCAATATAAAGTTAGTTTGGTGTGAATTTCAGGCCATATAAGCTCTATTATATGTACTCTATCTGAAAAAAAAAGAAAAATATTTTGTTTTCAAATTAACTCTTAAGTAAATGCATTGGTGAGTAAGTGTGTGTGTGTTTATTATTCCGGTCACTGACTGCGTTGACCAGAGCACTGAAGCAGCCATACGTCTGTTCATGTATCTAAAAGACAGCGCAGTCAATGGGACGAGACAAGCACAGATACAACCCACTGACTGAGTGTCTACAGATAAAAACACACATGCACGCAGTGGTGGATAAAGTACCTGAAAGCCATACTCAAGTAAAAGTATAGATATCTTACCAGAAAATGACTTTGGTAGAAGTTGAAGTCACCGTTTAGAATATTACTTGAGTAAAAGTCTTAAAGTATGTGATATTTATTGTACTTAAGTACGTAAAGTATTTTTTTAAATCTTAAACGTATTGAAAGTAAAAGTACAAGTAAATGCAAAATGGAAAAGAAGCAAATAAATATATATAAAAAATGTTCATACACAGCTTGAGTAGCAAGATTGTGTTCAGTTTTAACTCTTTCACGTGTGCACTGAGAAAAACTGGAGTGGGATTTACTTGAAAAAAAAGATTTTTCAAAGTAAGTGTGTAAATAAAACAGATATTATTGGAGTACATTTTACTGTTCAAAACAAAAGTTTAATTCAGTGTTACTTGCCATTTCTTTGAAATTATTTTCACTCAGAAATTGCAAGAAAATTTCACAAATAATTATGTCGTAAATCCTTGTAATTTTGTATGTATATACTCAATTTCACAAGTAATTGCAAAGAAACTACAAGAAGCACATTGAATTAATCATGAAATTTGGAGGTAGAAAAGACAGAAATTATATTTTCTTGTAAAATGTACTCAATAATCTTTGTTGTTGTTTTTTTTTTTGTAACTTAAAATATAACATTGAATATAACACATTAACATATTTCCTTACACAAATAATCTTTGTTTTTATTTATAACTTAAAAAAAAAATGTTTTTCAGTGTAGCAATTTCTGAGTAAAAATTGTTTCAAAGTAAATCCTACACAAATGTTTTTCAGTTTAGTAAATTTCACAAATAATTGCAAGAAAAATGGCAAGTAACACATTAAAATTAAATGTGTAGTATGAAGACTAAAAAATAGCATGTTCTTGTTAAATGTATACCAATAATTTGTTTCATTTATAACTTTGAAAAAAAAATTACAGTGTAGAAATTTCTGAGTTACAATTGTTTCAAAGTAAATTTTTCAGTTTATTAAATTTCACAATTAATTAGAAAGAACTGGAAAGTAACACATTGAATTACACTTTCTTTTTTTTTTTTGTAAAATGTACACCAATAGTCTTTGTTTATTTACAACTCAAAAAAAATTCACAGTGTTGTATGATGTTATACGTGTAAATCATGATCAGTTTGCTTCTCTAAAGTAATTGTAAAACTGAAACAAGATATACTGTATATGTATATGTATATATATATACACTGAACAAAATTATAAACGCAACACTCTAAATTGAATTAAATCAGCCGATATATTCCAGGAATATTCCAGGGAATTGAGCATGATGCAGATTCTTGCAGACAGAAGTTTGTGACGTTATGAAGGAGGTCGAGCCTGTTAACAGGTTCATTAGTCCCAGGCCCGATTCAGAGGAACTACCATTTCACCTCGCTAAGCGCTGAAGACGTGGGCGCTCGTGTCTGATTAAAGCCAGCGTGGATTCAGATCAACATTTGCATAAGCGTGAGAGAGCAGGTAAACACTTGTGACAGCGATTCTATAGGAGCAGCAATGAGTTCCAACGTTAATCTAACATTACTTTAATGTTCTCACTCAGATCAACCGCATGTGTGTCCTACAGAGGAAGTGATCAATAGCATGTAAAATAAGATGCAAAAACAGCTTGTTTGTATAAGATATGTATCTTTTATTTTTATATTTCTGAATAAAATCCAAATGGTTGGTGCCTGTGCAGAAATTGCCGCTCTTGTAGGTTGTTGTGGGAAGCTGACAGGCCATAATATGTTGTTGCTAAGGTGTTCAGAATGAATTCTTATTGCTATGCGGTTGCTAGGGTGGTTTCTAGGTGAGTTAGTCCAAGTCAAAAGAGTCTAGATGTGACTGAGGTGTGGAATTTTTTATTTATTTGTATTTTTGTACATTTTATTGTACACTAGGTGAAAATGACATCTTCAAAATTAACTAGTCAGTTTACTGTCTAAACGATTAGTTGACTAGTTGGAAGCAATGCATGATTAGACTAGTTTAAGTCTGACCAGAAATCAGTAACAACCAATACTTTCACAGCTTATGATTTAAAGCAATTACTGTAAACTTCATAGCACCCTATTATTAGTTTAAAAAAATATTGTTTTAAGTTTTATGAATTTTATTGATTAGATATGCTACATTTAAAATTTAATTAAGCTATTTAAACAGAATTGATTTTTTTGTTAAACCTTTAATACATTTTAATAATTTGTTGATTTAATAAGTTTGTTAGTTTAATGATTTCAAATAATTAGACATGCTTTTTGATTACTTAATGGAATTTGAAAAAAAAAAAAGGAATTTGTTAAACTTTTTTGTGATGCTGATGCCTAATCTGTCTGTAAATAAATGTTGGTGAGATTTATTCCAGGGTTGTTCTTGTTGCCCTGAGGTGCGTCTTTAGCTGTCAGAGCTGTCGTTCTCTCTGTTGAGCGATGGAAGAAACGCTCTAATTTCAGTTATTGGTGACTCAGACATCAGCAGTGTGTGGGCCGAACATGAGCGAGACACACACACACAGAGAGAGCGAGAGATTGAGGTGTAGGTTGTCCAGCTATTTGTAAGAAAGTTGTGTGTTTTGTGCAGCTCCTCCTGCAGTGATTATTGACACCAGCACAACCTCCAGTTTAACAATGAGGTAAATTACTGCTGAGATCCAAAGAAAATGTATTATGCTTTGAGAGTTGTTTGAATCAGGAGAAGTGGGCGCTACGAGCCAGCATGGTTTATGTTGTGATGAAAGATTATGAAGACTTTTCTGTAGAATAATGTGCACTGATGGATCATCTACAATAAGAGCAGGAACACGTATTAAGAGAGTAAACAGAGTCAGTTGTTGACTTCATTTGAGGCAAATCACGGCTTGTTGGTTTCTAACATTTTTTTTTTTGCTGTAGCTGTGAAAAACTGAAAGTGAAAACAGAATAAAATAAAAAAACTAAAAATAGGGCTGCACAATTTGGGGAAAAATGTAATTAGATTTTTTGGATTCTTTTTTTTTTTTTTTCCATTTTAATTTTTCTGGACTCCTTTTTAAATGGATAAATTAAATTTTATTAATCAAAAGCACGTCTAATTAAATAATGAAACGTATACAATTCAACATCAAATCTATTAAAAAGTTTAACAAAAATTACATGTTTAGGGTCTTATGAAATGTTCTATTTTTTTCACCT
>NW_015554094.1:893858-905867 GCF_001515605.1 Sinocyclocheilus anshuiensis
AAAATAACATCTTGTATATTTTATGTCAGTGATTGTTTTATTTCAAGTCATATAAATTTGTTTTTTTATGGTTTTAGTTAACAATAACCATATTGCCTTTAGAAAACTTGCTGTCAGGATGTTCTGGGTGGTTGCTAGGGTTACCAGGTTGCTAGGGTATTCCTGGTGGTTACTAGGGTGTTATAATTAGATTTTTTGGATTCTTTTTTTTTTTTTTTGCTTTTTTTGCTGGTAGAATTGCACAGTTTAGTCCAAAATGTTTGATTATAAATGAATACGACTATAGTAGTAGGAATAATAATAATAATAATAATAGTGATTAATTTTATTATTATTATTATTTAATTTTTAATATTTAATATTTTATTAATATTAAAATTAGTATTTAAAAAATATATATATATATTTTTAAGATTTCTATTATTATTCAATAAAATAATAAAATGAGTATTTAAATAAAATAATAATAATCATTACTAATTATTATTATTAGATAAAATATTAAATTAAAAAAATATTGTAATATTTCACTGTTAAATAAAAACTGAGTACTTACGAAAAATACTAATAATTTTATTTTACAGTACAGCTGTAAAATTACAATACAAATATTAATTTTCAAATGTTAAACCATTAAACTTTTATTTTTTATTTTGGCACAAAACTGAAGGGAGCCTTAAAGCTTCTATTTTGTTTACAACAGCCATGTTTTTAAAGGAACACTCCACTATTTTTGAAAATAGGCTCATTTTCCAACCCATTTTCCTAGAGTTAAACAGTTGAGTTTTACCATTTTCGAATCCATTCAGCCGATCTCCGGGTCTGGCGGTAGCACTTTTAGCTGTAGCTTAGCATAGATCATTGAATCTGATTAGACCATGCAGCAGGCCAATGATATTACACAGCACCTGAAAATAGGCTTATTGGAAGTTACCTAGCTGGGGACTATTTTCAGGCGCTGTGTAATATCATTGCGCCTGCTGCACCCATGGTACGGCAGCAAAGTTCCTTGATTATTACGCCGGAATGAAAGTATAGTTCCTAGCCATATCGGCCTAGAAAATCACAACTTTTCATTTTCCGTCGGTCTTAGTACACGATGTAACTATAGAAGAGTCAAGTTTTAAATAGGAAAAATATAGAAACTCTTTGGTCATTTTTGAGCGAGATGCTAACGGTCTAATCAGATTCAATGATCTATGCTAAGCTACAGCTAAAAGTGCTACCGCCAGACCCGGAGATCAGCTGAATGGATTTGAAAACGGTAAAACTCAACTGTTTAACTCTAGGGGAGTTGGAAAATAAGCCTATTTTCAAAAATAGTGGGGTGTTCCTTTAAGTTTGGGAAGATGGTCGGCACCTGTTGCATTTTCAAATGCTCTTTATAAATGATCCAAGCTCACTGCGCTTGCACAGATGGAGTTTGTGTGGAGCAGCATTTATTACAAAACAAGACACTCTAAAACATGCAGCACATATATTTAATTCAATTACACTAAGCCATTTTTTTTTTCTTTTGATTATTCATGCAGCCTTACCATAGTAGTAGTCATTTAAAAGCTAACACTGAGAATGCAATGCATGCTTGCAGTGCATCATGAACTGCAGTCGGAATGCAAAAATGCATGCATTCGAGCTTGAAGCTTTTGAGTTTGTTTGCTGTTGTACATTATGTTTCAGGTTTGTGTTTCCGGTCCATCAGCAGGTCAGATGCAGCAGGTTTGCGTGTGCAGCTAGATTCGGTAATGCTGCAGTGACTGGTTGACATTCTGCTGTGGTGCGTCTCTCTCCCGCTGAATTCTCAGCAAAAACACCTCAGATAAGAGTGGCATCGGTATGCGCGCGGCGTGCCACGTAACCTTAGATACGCCAGCACATTCACTAGCGAGTGAGTATAAGAGAATTACAACAGAAAACGGCTGTCTTTCATAGTAACGCAGTGAGATATCTGTTTATTTTAATGCTAGCAGGTTTATTTGACCGTCTGGTCAAGACAGGCTTGTTATCACAACGTATTGTATTGCATTACAAAACAGGTCGAGAAGTAAACAAATGTTAGTTTTGTTTTTAGTGACAAGTTTTAGTTTTCTTTTTTAAACATGAAATTGGCCTTTTAAATTAAAATATCACAAAGAAAACTGGACCTTGAATGTTAAAAAAATCTAAAGAAAGTATCTCTCTTTGATTATAAATGAATATTACTACAGTCTTAGAAGTAATAATATTAAATAGTATTATTATTATTATTATTACTACTACTAAATAATAATATCAAACAAAATAAAAAAATGATTGCTGTTGTAATATTTCAGTGTAAAATAAATAATGTTTAAGAACAATTTAAGAAAAATAATGTAATAATATTAATTTTATTGTACAGTACAACTGTAAATTGGCAATAATAATATTAAATATTAAACCATTAGGAAAACTAAATGATCACACACACACACACACACACACAAAATCTAAAATTAAATATAAAAAAAAACATTGTTTATTAAATATGAGTTAAATTTGGGTCTCCGAAAAGTCGAAGCAAATTTTCAAATAGAGGTTATCCTTATTAACAAACTGCATATTTGAAGTCTAAACAACTACATTCTCGCCTAAAAAAATCTTAAAACTACATTCCATGACACAAAAGCAGTATTATTTATAAAATTAAAGTGGATTTGGCACGCGGAGTTCTGTTATCACTAGAATATCGCACTCCTGGAAAAGGCTTTCAGCCAATCAGATTCGAGGGCCAGAAAGAACTGTTGTGTGTATATATACAGTATGTATTTGTGGGCATTAAATATAATACTGTATATTGAAATAAATTATGCATGCACACACACACACACACACACACACACACACACAAAATAATAATACAAAAAAAATATATAGCTTTTTCACAAAGCAATAAATGTGTATGTGTGTGTGTGTAATAGTAATTATATATGTAAAATAATTATTGCATGCATACATATATATTATCCCTATATATATATATATATATACAAATATATATATATAATTTAACATGTTGCACTATTGTTATATAAAAATGTTCTATATAGAACTTCTTGTAAAATCCCAGTGCTCTTTCAAAAAAGGATCAAATTAAGGTCACGCCCACCTGGGCTCAGATTCATCTCCACACACTTTCACCTGTCATTAACATGCTGTCAATCTGCTGCAGCAGCGTGTCCATGTTGCATCAGACCTCAGTGTGTCTTCAGTTAGTGTGTTGAGATCTGTGTGAATACTAACTACATGAGTGGGTGAACAGGCTGTCAGTAAGTGGACGGCTGAATTTGAGTGTTCAGTCATTGGCGTGTTTAGTTGATATTTCTTAATTATTGGAGTGAGTGTGTAGGCGAGAACAGGCACTTCTGTAGCCTGGAGTTTGTCTTCAGAACACCTACTGATTTAAAAAGCCATTTTCTCCTCTTGTGTAGCATTTTATCTCACTGAAGTCCACTTATCATGTTACACAAGGTTTCTTGCAGTGAAAACAGTCATGATTGAGTTGCATTTACTTTACGTGACCTTTTTTACCATTTGCTCATAATACAGACTTCTCTATGTAAGTGTAGTTGTGATAATTATAATGTTTTTGCACTATGACGTAACCAAAAAACAACGTTGTGAGACATCCCAGTTATATCTGCTGGGATGTTAATGTTTCTGAGCATTTATTAAGTAACCATTTTGCTGTTTAGTTTCAATAAGACTTAGGATGGGAGTTTTTTCTATATGAATGTTTGAGCGTATTTACATAGAATATTAAATCAATAATTCACCCAAAAATTATAATTTGTTGAATGTGCTCACCCTCAAGCCATCCAAGATCTAGATGAGTTTGTTTCTTCAAGTGAACAGATTTGAAGAAATGTAGCATTGCATCACTTGTTCAGCAATGGATCCTCTGCAGTGAATGGGTGCCGTCAGAATGAGAGTCCAAACAGCTGATAAAAACATCACAATAATCCACAAGTAATCCACAGCACTCCAGTCCATCAGTTAACATCTTCTAAAGTTAAAAGCTGTGTGTTTGTAAGAAACAAATCCATCATTAAGAAGTTTTTTAACGAACCGTTGCTTCTGGCTAAAAAAACAAAACAAAAAAAAAACATAATAACCTCCACCTTCCTCCAGTGATAAAGTCGTCTGGGCTGAATCAGGAGAGAAATCTGCACAGATCAAGCACCATTTATGAGCCAAAACAGTCCAAAACAAATATGTGAGTAGATTTTGATGTGAGAGACAACAGGAGATTGTTTTCACTGGGGGAAGTGTTATTATGGATTATGAATTTGTATTTTAGTCAGAAGTGGAAGTTTATAGTCTTAATGATGGATTTGTTTCTTATAAACACGCAGCTTTTGTCTTTTCCAGATGTTAACTGATGGACTGGTGTTGTGTGGATTACTTGTGGATTATTGCGATGTTTTTATCAGCTGTTTGGACTCTCATTCTGACGGCACCCATTCACTGCAGAGCATCCATTGATGAGCAAGTGATGTAATGCTACATTTCTTCAAATATGATGAAGAATCAAACTCATCTACATTTTGGATGGCCTGAGGGTGAGTAAATTTTCAGCAAATTTTCATTTCTGAGAGAACTATTCCATTAAACTCTTTTATTTCAAAAGAGCTTTTCATTACTTGACCACTTTAAATACTCCTCCATCAGATAAACAGATGAAAATCATCAGCATTGCATCAATCATTGTAGCTGAGGGACTGTTGAGTGTATGTGTGTGTGTGTGGTTGTGTCAAACTGTGCAGAGGTTCTGATATAAATAGACATCATCAATCACGAGGGCATGCGTGATGTGTGTCTGGCGGAGAAGTGTGCAGTGACGCGTCACTGTCAGTCAAACCTGTCACACAGATGCATGACAGATGCACAGCAGTGTATCATTAGTCACACCGCACACGCCGCACGTTCATTCCCTTTAAAGAAACTCTGAATTGAGTTTCTGCACTGAATTCATGCCCGTGGGACAAGTGTGATCAGAACCATTCAAGTTATAAAAAATGAACCAGCGTCACATAGCTTTAAATAGTTCAGCTAAATATTAACATTTGCTGAAAATGTCCTCCCCTCCGGCTATCCAAGATGTAGATGAGTTTGTTTCTTCATCAGATTTGGAGAAATGTAGCATTACATCACTTGCTCAGCAATGGATCCTCTGCAGTGAATGGGTGCCGTCAGAATGAGAGTCCAAACAGCTGATAAAAACATCACAATAATCCACAAGTAATCCACACCACTCCAGTCCATCAGTTAATGTCTTGAGAAGTGAAAAGCTGTGAGTTTGTAAGAAACAAATCCATCAAGATGTTTTTTTACTTTACACTGCCGCTTCTTGTCAAAATGTGAGTCCATAATCCATAATAACGCTTCCTCCAGTGAAAAAGTCCATCTCCTGTTGTCTCTCATATCAAAATCCACACACATATTTGGATGTAAACTCATATCTGTATTGGAGTATGGCCTCACAGGAGGGTTTATAAAGAGTTTAACTCCTAGAAGTGAAATCGCAAAACCAGCACTTTTTGCTTGAACACCCTCATTGTTCTTCATTGGCGTGATTTCTCAATCTGCCTTGGTTTTATGTCTGACCCCTCCAGTTGCCCTCATGGGCAGCCTTCCAGAAAACTTCAATAACATTTGGGGAGCACTAAAGCTGCTCTTTTTCTTATTAGATGTTTCTCTGGGGAGGAAATGGCGTTCGTGGGTAATTCTATTGAAGGCGGCTCATTTTATGTTGAGTTGGCTTATTTCGAGGACGGAGAAAATCATATTTCGGCGACGGATGAGTTTCATTACAAGGTTCTGCTGAATTTGTTTCTGTTTGTTTTTAAGAGCCTCTGACAAAACAGGATCTCTCTTTCTCTTGTTTTCTGTTATAGCATTTGATTTGGTCACTTTGTGGCCAAGAACAGGAGTTTTATGAGAATCTGCTGTATGTGTTTACTGTCCTGCGTTTTCACCATTAGAGTCTATTGCAGAAAATTAGACTGCATGCTAAAAACGAATTGCTAAAGCCATGGTCAATGTTGTAATATGACTGCAATCTCACACTCTGCTACTTCTGCATAATTCAATGTAGAATGCTTCCAAAATGTAAAAATATAAAATCTACTTCAATTTCCCCCAATGCTGCAATCCTTCAGATTAAAAGTTTGCATGCTTTTAATTCAGCTAAGAGGTCACGTCATGACTTATCAGTTTTCTATTGGTCACACGTCTTCATGGGAAGTCAGGCTTTGTAACGCTTAGATGTATTGCCATGAAATTTGGCCTAAGAAGCCATGTGCATTTCCATCTTCATGCAGAAATCAGCAAGAATTATGATAGGTGGTGCAGCAAGTCACATTTCATTATTTTATTTTTTTAAACATTTAATCAATTTAAACGTCATAATTCAGTCAAATTCTGCATAAAGATGCAATGCACCAAAGTAAGGCTGAACAGTTTTGGGGAAAAAAGCTAAGTGTGATTTTTGTGATAAAAATTGTGACGGTAATTAAAAAAGTGTGATAAAAGAGAAAGATGTAGATTTGGATTTTGGTACTTGTTTGTTGTGATGCACAATTTGGCCAAAAATCATTATTATATTATATTATATTATATTATATTATATTATATTTGTAAAAAATTGCTTTACTTGTTTGTTGGGCTGCACAATTTGGCAAAAAATCATATTTAATTATATATCAATATTCTGTTCTATTCTATTCACTATAAAATAATAGTAACAATAATAATTGTTGTAAATATGGTTATTATTGTTATTAATTAAACATTACTATTATGTTACTATTGTAATAATAATATTTCACTGTAAACAAACTGAGTGTTTAATTGAATGATGATAATAATAATAATAATAATAATAATAATTTACATTATATCTGTAACACTAATATTTATGTCTTAATTTCTTAATTTCCTTCTCATTTGTTGGCTATAGGTTTATAAACACTTCTCATTACACATCTAGTGAGAAGCTTTACACACAACATAAAGCATAAAGGGAGGGGGGGGGACAATGCAACCTAGTTGTTACATCATTATTTACAAAATACAAATATTATTAGAAAAATAATTATTTCATGTAGTAAAAAAACTTGATAGAATATAAAAATAAATAAATAAATACAATGTTTAAAATTGGTATGATAGCCAAACATTTGGTTTGAACCTATTGTGAGCCCTGAGCACAAACAAATGAATAATTCAAACACCAGCAGTGTATATAACAGAAGAGCACAGCTTTATTCTCTAGCATGCATGAGTGTCTCTCTCAGGTCTGCTTTCTGTTGAATGGAAATCCTCTGTCTCATGCAGGCGGCTCAGGTCCCGTCATCACCTGTCAGCAGATGAGGAAAGCCAGGTCTCCTCTAGTGTCTCCTCATGTCCTCAGAGACGCGATTAGGAAGCTTTCTGTGCGACACTGAGAGATACATCACTCAGAGATCAGAGTCAGAGCTCATAGATGAGTAAAACCCATAGTAATGTACACCACTACACCTGTACAGAAAGTGCTGTCGCTTCAGGTTTTATGTGTAATAGGAAAGAAACATTTTTGCGTAGAACTTTATTGCATAAATATAAAGTCACATTCCATAAAAACAGGGGAAAATATTTTGTTTATTTATAGGATGAAATGTGACATGTTTTTGTTATATTCACCCCCTTTTGGTTTACAGTATTTTGAAGGCTCCAGATTTTTTTGCTTTTGTTTTGATACACTTTTATTATATTACTTTTAAATTTTAGAACAAATGTAGTTTTTGTTACTGTAATGTGACACTAAATATATTACTTAAATTGTATATAGCATTGCTTTATTACACTACTGAGAATCCAATGAGAATCACTCAATTAATGAAAATTAAAAGAATAAAAAAAAGGGGGGCTTAAAGTATCGAAATGCATTACAATGAGAATTTGGGAAGATAGTGTGTTAAATTGTAATGAAAAATTTTTTAAATATTGTACAAACAAAATCTTAATAAACATATAAATAAAATAAGACATAATTTTCTTTATTGCATAAATATTTGTCATTTCTTAAAATCAGGAAAAATATGATTTAGTTTAGTTAGTTATTTCTTTAGAGGATGAAACGTGACCTGTGCATGTCCTTTTTGCAGTATTTTAAGGGTGCAGATTAAGCCCATGAAGTCAGTGAGGATTTGGAGTGAACGGCTGTATTCACACAGAGGTCAGTCTGCTGAGGATATTACAGCTAAATCAGAAGACTGTTTAAGAGGATTATGAGGGGAAATAAGGTTCTCTGTCTTAATAACACATCAGAGAATAAGATTGTCTTCATACTTATAGTCTGTTACTCTGACACACTCTTTGCTCAAAACAATACAAAGCCTTGTGAGACGATTGCTTTGAGACACAAATGTGCAATACATTCTCCAGCTACATAAATATATTCCAGTGTGTAACTCCTTTGTGTTGTTTTAACTAAATGACTGCTGAGAGTTCAGTGACGGCAGCCTGTGGAGCACTAAAGGTCAGCTGTCACCGCGGCTCATTACAGCAGAGACGTGCAGAACGACGCACCACAGCACCGCAGCTGTGCTTTTATGTACCACAGGTATAAAGGTCAAGTTTGTCCCCTGCAGTCTATTTCTGATAATTAAAAAAAGACAGCATGTCAAATTACTACTCACCACGGGTGACCTTTCACTGCAGATCTGTGTGTGTTTGATAGCAGACTCTTGAATTCAGTGCAGATCAAGCGGCTTGATCCTTAAAGGGGTCATATGATGCGATTTCAATTTTTCCTTTCTCTTTGGAGTGTTACAAGCTCAGTAACTCTCACATCAATCAACCAGATGAGCTCAACTTTTGAACAAGGACGTGATTAATTTTTTTCGTAATATATATATATATATTAGGGCTGTCAATAGATTAACATTTTTATTCAGATTAATCGCACACTTTTATCATGAAATTAAGCATATACCATTTATCTTGTTTAACACGTTCATTTTGTCATTAGTTGCTATATTCAGCAAAGTAAACCAAAAGATTGAAGGGTGATTCTCACAAAACTGTATTTTCTGCAAGCTTTTTTCAAGGTAGAAAAAAGTAATAAAAAAGTAAGCATTTAATTCACTGCACATCAAAGAAAAAAAAATCTTCAAAATAATTTTTAAAATACGAGTGCAAAATTCAAAATGCAGGTAAAACACCAGTGTAAAAACAGGAACATTTCTTCATATTAATACAGTACATTGTACCCCTTTTTTACAGTGTATATATTAATAAATCTTATAATATTTAAATGACAAAAATACATGTATACATTTTAATATTTAAATGATATGAGACTGTAAGGAAAGAGTATAATTTATACATATAATTTATAGAAATATTTAAATAAAATGCATGTATAATCATTATAATGTTTACATTTTACTTTACAAATTTAATTTTTTCAATATTGAGTACAGTAGCTCTGCATTGAAGGAACAACTTTGTCTCTTAATGAGATGTGTGTGTGTGTGTGTGTGTGTGTGTGTGTGTGTGTGTGTGTGTGTGTGTGTGTGTGTGTTCTCACAAAACTGTATTTTCTGCAAGCTTTTTTCAAGATAAATTTAGATGTCTTTCCAAAAAAGGACACTTGGAGACTCCAAAAGGACACCAAAGAACCAAATGATATAAGGAGTCCATAAAATAGATACATTTACGCACATCAAAGAAAAAAAAATCTTCAAAATAATTTTTGTAATTGAATATTACATAGTTCAGATTTTTTCCTTTTAATACATTTGATGAGTTCATATTGAGATTTCTCACTTTTGATTGCAGACTTGTCTTGGCAAATCTGAGTAAGTTTGAGTCATTGTTGAGATCTCTTCTGAGAGTCTCCTTTGGATCTGCGTTTCATCTCATTTCTGTGTCGGAGAAATAACTCGGATAGTAAAGTGGTTCCTGGATTCTGGATTTTTTTTAACGATTTTGTTCTTTTTTTTTTAATCCAGCCCCTGTAAGTGCTGATGAAAGCACATGTTCTGGCGTCTCAGTTTCTGGCGCTGTGACCCATCTGAATCCGTGCTTGAGCGCTCTAAGAGCGGGATCGATAGATCCTGGGCTCTCTGACCTTGACTGCATTGTTCTGTAGGGCCCATCTGGCCTCAGCAGGTGGAGCTGCACCTCCAGTTCCTTATGTTTGGACGTCACTAATGAACGAGAGACAGTGAGACATGAAAGATGAGACGTCTGACTGCTCTTTATTTGCTCTGGTGTCCTAATTAAAGCCTTGTTTGCAAAACACTTACACAAACAACATATTCCCAACACTAGAGAAGAACAGAGCAACAGAGAGAGAGAGTGTCTGTCTGTTGTTCTATCATTCTCTCGTTTTATCATTCAATCTGTCATTCGATTTATCATTTAGTATTTTTATCATTCAGTCTTTTGTAAAATCGTTCAGTCTATCATTCAGTCTATCGTTCGATTGTTCATTCTATCGTTCTGTCATTTTATCTGTCAATCTATTGTTCTGTGTATCGTTTTATTGGTCAGTCTGTTGTTCCACTGTTATATTGTTCAATCTGTCATTCTGTAATTTTATCCTTCAATCATTCTATCGTTCAATCTGTCATTCTATTTGTCATTTTATTGTTCAATCTTTTGTTCAATGCATTGTTCTGTCTATCGTTTTATCATTCTATCGTCTAGCATTTTATTGATCAATCTATTTTTGTATAATTTTATCGTTCAAACTGTCATTTGTTTTCTATCTATCTATCTTATTAACATCTTATTAATATTCTATCATTTTATCATTCTATCTATCATTTTATTGTTCAGTTTTATTGTTCTGTCTGTCTATCGTTCTATCGTTCTGTCCATTCATTCTGTCCATAAGCTCTATAAACCTTCAAACATTTTATGCTTTTTGCAAAACTTTTGTGAAACCACTATTCAGTTTCTTTTTACTTTTAATTTCCAGTTCATTTTAATTCTACTTCCTTACATTCAAATTCAAATTGCAGTTTTAAAATGTAAATGTCAGCTGGAATTTGAGTCATTCTCCGTTCAGTTCTAAATGATGTAAAGCCCTGGTGTTTTGTGTCCATGTCACACTGCTACGATATTGAGAGTCAGCAAACTGTCCTGGGCAGTAAGTTTCTAGATTTATGTGTCATGCTACACAAGTTATTCTGACGTTTAGCTGATGGTGTCTTTTCTAACATGACTGACAGTCTCTTACTGCAGGGACATTTCCCCTGGAGCAAATGTTAAGTGTCTCGCTTAAGGACATGATGGAGATTCAGGGCTCAAGTTATTATTCTCCAAAAGAATCAATGCTTCCGCTGCTTTAAGATTGCTAGGCTGAAGTTTAATCCTGTAATCAGGTTGAAGATTGTGTGATCAGTACATCAGCATCATCTGCAGATCTCGTCCGATGTGTGTTCTTCACTTATCAATGATTTCAGAAGAAGACCTTGTGCATGTCAGCCGCAGTTTCCCAAGAAATGGAAAAACTGTCAGTGTGAGCGTGATCATAAATAAAATAACAGTAAAAATTAAAGTCCTAATTAATGCTGTTCAGTTGCTTTGACACAATCTGTATTGTTAAAAGCGCTATATAAATAAAGGTGACTTGACTTGACTTGACTTAAAGATTTTACTCCCAGACTAGTTTTCAGCCTTTATATACATTATAATAGGAAATGCATTATAAACAGGTGAAAATGTAAAGATTTCTATATTTCTCTTTTTCATCTTGGCTTCTGACATCTGAATGCTATGTCAGAACTGCTGTATGAAATGATTTTATCTTAAAGGCATCATACTTTTAAAAGCAAACTATTCCTTGATCTTTTGCTATAAATTCACTGAAAATCTTCAAAAAAATTATTGTGATTTTAACAGTAAAAGACTTTAAAAATGCTAAAGTAAAAACCTGTTAATTGGTTAACAGTAAGTTTCCATACTATATACGGTGAATAACTGTAATTACATTTA
>NW_015554094.1:906636-919697 GCF_001515605.1 Sinocyclocheilus anshuiensis
TAATGCTGTTCAGTTGCTTTGACACAATCTGTATTGTTAAAAGCGCTATATAAATAAAGGTGACTTGACTTGACTTGACTTAAAGATTTTACTCCCAGACTAGTTTTCAGCCTTTATATACATTATAATAGGAAATGCATTATAAACAGGTGAAAATGTAAAGATTTCTATATTTCTCTTTTTCATCTTGGCTTCTGACATCTGAATGCTATGTCAGAACTGCTGTATGAAATGATTTTATCTTAAAGGCATCATACTTTTAAAAGCAAACTATTCCTTGATCTTTTGCTATAAATTCACTGAAAATCTTCAAAAAAATTATTGTGATTTTAACAGTAAAAGACTTTAAAAATGCTAAAGTAAAAACCTGTTAATTGGTTAACAGTAAGTTTCCATACTATATTTGGTTAATAACTGTAATTACATTTAATGTAATTTTGCAGTAAAATACTGTTAAAATTGCAGTTTTTGGAAGTGAAAAAGAAAAAGTCATTGTATAATTTACAGTGAAAAACTGTAAATTGACACAACCAAAATTGACATGTTTTTTTTTGTTGTTGTTGAAATAACTGTTTCTTCTTGTTTTTTTTTAATCAGTTGTGTACATTAGGGTTTTATCTTACATCTAATGTTGATAAATTAATTGTTTATTGCATTATTTCAGTATCGTGCGTTACCATGATGGTATTTAGTATTTGTGTGAATGACAATGTGTGCACCTTCTATATATAAGTATTGTCCTCCTCAGTTTGTGAAAAAGCTTTGTTCATCATGTGACTTTCTCTTCACCACCTGTTTTTGGTGGTTATCAGTCTATTACAATGGTTCAAAACAGATATTAGTACTTCAATAGGTCTAAAATAAATCATTATTATTACTACTACTACTATTATGCCAATAAATACATATTAGTTAAGTTCAAAAATGTAAATTATTAAACTTAATTGTTGTTATTAGTAGTAGTAGTAAATTTAAAAAATAAACATTTATGTAAGTCAGTGTATTATTATTACATTTCAAAATAGTAAATTATTATTATTATTATTATTATTATTACACTTCAAGTGTGTGGATTATCAATATTATTATTAGTCTACACTGTAAAAAGAAAATCTGTGACATTTACGGTAAAATACTGGCAGCTGTGGTTGCCAGAACGTCACCGTTAAAAATATGGTAGAAACATTTTAGGTTTTACAGACTTAACTTAAATTCACAATAGCTTTTCCACAAGCTGAGGAGGGAAATACTAATATATATATATATAGAGAGAGAGAGAGAGAGAGAAGGTGCACACATTGTCATTCACAAAAACACTAAACACCATCATGGTAACACACATGATAATAACAATAAACATTAATTTAACAACATTAGATGTAAGATAAAACACTAATGTACACAACTGATAAGGAAAGACTAAGAAGAAACATAATTATTTCAACGAAAAAACTACTTTTTCTTTTTCACTTCCAAAAACCGTAATTTTAACAGTATTTTACTGTAAAATTACATTAAATGTAATTACATGTATTCACCGTATATAGTATGGAAACTTACGGTTAACCAGTTAACAGGTTTTTACTGTAGCATTTTTACAGTCTTTTACTGTTAAAATCACAATCATTTTTTACAGTGTATGTGTGCATGTGTGATTGTGTTAAAGTTCAAAACTGCTAGTTATTATACTTAATTATTGTTATTATTTTTAGTGCTAGTATTAAAATAAACAAATACACATGTACAAAAAGTGTGCATTATTATTATTATTATTATTAAATAAATACATATTTATGTAAGTTCAAATGTGTGAATGTTCATTATACTTAATTGTTATTATTATTAGGAGTAGTAAATTAATATTAATGTAAGTCAAAAAGTATTATTATCATTGTTGATGATTCACACTTTTCAAATTACATAATAATACTTATACATTATAGATATATTTATTAAAGGGGTTATATGACGTTGCTAAAAAGAACATTATTTTGTGTATTTGGTGTAATTCTATTGTGTTTTCGTAGTTTAAGTTTCAAAAAACACATTATTTTCACATACATGTACATTATTGTTGCTCCTCTATGCCCCGCCTTTCTGAAACGCGTCAATTTTTACAAGCCCCCAACCCCACACACACCACTACCACCACACACACAGTTACAATATACGTAAAAGATGTGCTCTACAAGGCTCCTGTTGTAATCCGTCAAACCTTTGACCTTAAGTATAATTCATGGTGAGGTCACGCATGCATCATTCAGCGCTCATGGGGAAGTTTATTGCGGGGTAGGTAACGCTGTGTGATGTACAACCCTCTGTCGGGTTTCTGGGCCGCAGCAGCGGGAGCCATACGTTGCTGCGGTTCGAGCAGGTCATTTGGGTTGACCTTTCCTATGAGTGATTGACAGGTAAATGACAGTTGCGCAGTGCCATAAAGATGATGAATCTTTGAGTCTGAAAGGTCAGAGGAGGCGTTACTGAGGAAGCAAAGCATGATGGGAACAGAGGGTGGAACACACAGGGTCCACTGAACAGGAGCTTCTCTAACATTTCATAACCTGTGGGCATATTAGAATAGACTGGAGTATTGATGCTGAAAATTTAGCTTTGATCACAGGAATAAATTACATTTTAAAATATATTAAAATATATATATATATTTTTTATTGTAATAATATTTCACAATATTACTGGTTTTACTGTACATCATTTGCTAATTTTTCTATGTGTTTAACTGAGGTAAAGGGATGGTTGACAAATAATTTCCTACAATTAAATGAGGATGAGACTTAGTTTATTATATTTGGAAATAGATTCCCTGAGAAAGAACTGGTTGAGAGTTATGGTCTATTGTCAAACAACATGCTTGGTTTTGTGATGGATTTAGGAGTAATTTTTGACTCAGATATCCACTTTGATCACCAAGTACTTTTTTTCAGTTGAGGAACTTATCTAAAGTGAAACCTATCCTTTCTACCAAGGATCTGGAAACTGCTATGCATGCTTTCATTTCCACAAGATTGGATTATTGCAGTGCTTTATATTTAGGTCTAAGTGAATCTCTGGTTACTCGTCTTCAGTATGTTCAAAATGCTGCAAGAGTTTTAACTAATACCAGAAAACGGGATCATATAACACCTGTGTTGATATCTCTTCACTGGTTACCTGTAAATTATAGAATCCAATACAAGGTATTAATGATTGTGTACAAAGCATTGCACAATCAGGTTCCTGGGTGTTTAAAGGACATGCTGTCTCCTTACCAATCTCAAAGCCATCTGCACTCTTCTCAGAACTTGCTCTTAACTGTTCCTCTGTCTCGTTGTAGTGGAGATTGCACCTTTTCAGTTGTGGCTACACTCTGGAATGCCTTCCCTCTATTCATAAAATCTTCATCAACTGTGGACATTTTTAAAAGGAACTTAAAGTCTTATTTATTTCATCAGGCTTTTGGCGTTTGAGTGGGTCGGATTAATGTGAGTGATTTCGTTGGACGATTTATATTGGTGTCATGCTGTGTTGGTTTTGTATGTTTGTATGTTTTTTTTTTTTTTTTAGAGTTTTAATTATCTCTTTACAGCACTTTAGTCCATTTCAATGGTTTTGTAATTGTAATAATAAAATGTTACAAGTAACTATTTGTCTTTTTCTTCCATAGAAAGTAACGAAATACTTATACCGTAAGTTGGCTGATGATTTTCTCTCACAGAACAGTACAGCTGTGCTTGGCTTACCTGTTAATTGTAATAAAACATAATTTTTCTCATAAGTGCATCTTAATCTTAAATCATGTGTATGTTAACAGGTACTGTGCTCATCTCAAGACCCTAAAGCAAGAAGCTCTGCTGTTGACAGAACTGGCAAAGCTGGAGGGAGAATTGTTTCCGTGGTTGCTCTTCTGTCCTCATTAGTGTCTTTTTACTGAGGAAACATAAAAACCCATCAGATGCCATAAACCTGCAGCCCTGATACTGAATATCTAGAAGATGATCACTTGACAGTTTGGCTCTGAAGCACAGTTAAGCTTTTCTTCTTTAGAATAACATTGACTGATGTATATTGAACAGTATTACCAGATTAGATTTTTTTTGTTTGTTTGTTTTAATTTCATGCCTTTAAATGTGAGAGTTTCTCAGTTTGGTATGCAAGCTTGTTTCCACCACAGAATACAAAAAAATAAATAAATAAATAATAATAATAATAAATACATAAAAAGGTAATTGCTTTGTAAAAAGCAAACTTATCTCACAATTTAAGCTTTTTCCTTGCAGTTCTGAAAAAAAATCAGAATTGTGAAACATAAACTTAGAAATGTAAGATTCAGACTCAGAATTGCAACTTGCAATTCTGAGAAAAAAAGTCAGAATTGTGAAATATAAATGCAATTTCAGGTTATAAACTCGCAGTTCTGAGAAGGAAAGTCAGAATTGCGATTTAAAAAAAATCACAATTACCTGTTTTACTTTGTATTCCATGGCAGAAAAAAAAAACAATTGCGAGATGTACTCTCAGAATTCTGAGAAAAACGTTGCAAGATAAACTCGCAATTGCTAGAAAACTGCAAGTTTTTATATTGCAATTCTGACATTTTTCTCTGAATTGCACATTTATATCCCACAATTCAGACTTTGTTTCAGAATTGAGTCAGAATTGTGAGATTTACTCACAATTGTGAGATGAAAAGTTGCTATTACCTTTTTTTTTTTTAATTCCGTAGCAGAAACAGACTTCCACAGTTTGGCTTATAGGCTGTTATTTGTGCTTGTGAAGAAAACACAATGCTACCATCAGGTGTGATTCATTCTTAATGAATCCCCCCAGTCTCTAATCAGAGAAGTGGCAGTAAAATCGGATGTGACTTGACTTTTAGATCAGTGCACAATGTGGCTAAAAGATCATGGAACTGAACACAATAACTCAGCTGTGATGTTTCTGCAGGGGAATTAGAAGATAAAATGATGATACAAGTTCCTTCCTTTAATTTCACTATTTATAGACGTATCATCCCTCAGTGCCCACACACTGTATTCCCTCGCTCCATCTCTCTGTCTTTTTCTCTCTCTTAATGAAAACTGATGCCCTGTTAATGTTCAGTGAAGATGCATTAAAAGCTGTTCTGTCATATTTCTCTTTAATGCTCTGTTTGCACTGAGAGAGAGATTAAAACAGGATCATTCTAGTTTAGTTGCATTCATTAAAACAGGAAAAGTTTTGTTGTTTACACTTGCAGTGTTGAAGAGTTGCATGCTTGCAGTGAAGACAGCTTTGTTGATTATAACAAACAATTTAGCATACTTGCAGTGTTTCAGGCTCATGCATTTGCACTATAGACAGCTTCAGTGATATAAAAGCAGTGTTCTATTTCTGTCACATCGCTTGCAGTGTTGCAATGAAATGCACTTGCAGTGAGAGTTATTGATTGTAACAGGAACATTTCAGTTTTGTTTCTTTGCATTGTTTCATGCTCGCAGTGTAGCCAGCTATGTTGATTTAAAACAGAAACATTCTAGTTCAGTTGCTTTGCACACTTGCAGTGTTGTAGGGTCATGCATTTGTTCTAGTTCTGTCACAATGCTTGTAATGACATGTGTTTGGTCGCAGTGTTGCAGAGTTGCATGCTTGCATTGATTAAATCAGGATCATTCTAGTTTTGTTGCATTGGACAATTGCAGTGCCACAGGGTTACGTGATTGCAGGTTTGCTGGTTATAACAAACATTTTAGTTTAGTTGCATTGCACGCTTGCAGTTCTAGTTCTGTCACACCACTTGCAGTGTTGCAATGAAATGCGCTTGCAGTGAGAGTTATTGATTGTAACTGGAACATTGCAGTTGTTTCTTTGCATTGTTTCATGCTTGCAGTGTAGGCAAGTTTCTTGATTATAAAAAGAACATTTTAGTTTTATTGCATTACTCACTTGCAGTATAGACAGCTTTGTTCATTTAAAACAGGAATGTTCTATTTCTGTTGCACTGCACCGTTTGCAGACACTGCTTTCGAAGATAAAACAACAACATAATATCTTTATTATTGATTATAGTAAAGTTGATTATAAAGAGATCATTCGGGTTTTGTTGCATTGTTGATTTGAAATGTTGCAGGGAAGACTGCTTTATTCATTATAATGAGAGTGTTCTAGTTATGTTGCATCTCAAACAGATTTGTTTATGCTAAAGCTCCTCTTATTCCCACTGGTAGCCGCCACATCACTTGCTGTTTATTTGCATAAAGTTAAACTCTCCTCAGCAGCATTGCATCGCCTGTGGTTGCTGATGCTAATATCGCAGCACATCGCTGTCAGCGTGTCACTCGCTTGCAGCATAGACACAATGTCTCACTCATTCCAGGAGGGAAACTGATGACACTGGGTTTTCTAGGGTCGTTCCAGTGCGCTCATCACGTCAGCTGCGGGACATGTCTGGGGGAATGAGGGGGGATTTAGCTGTCAGAGTCTGAATCCGTGAGAATGAGTGCAGTACAGATGTACCCCCAAATGAACAGACGTTTTAAGAGTCTCCTCACATCTGTCATGAGATTGCACCTTCGTGAGATTGTCATTTTGATCGATCCTTGCGGGTGCCGAGGCAGGGCTGTGTCAGGGGTGTGAGGAACTGCATTTTTATTTGTGTGTTTTAGTTGTATTTGGATGTTTTCAGTTCATTTTCATTGGCACACTGTGTTCTCTGTAGCAATTGTTTGGATTCAAGGCTCAGATTTCAGAATGTTTCCAAAATTTCTGGAATGTTTCCGAAATTTACTGGAAATTTTCCACCTTTTTGCAACCCTAATCCCAACACAGAAACATTGTTTAACATACAAAAATAAGCAAAGAGCCTTAAATCAAACTTTGTTTAATATTTACTTTCATTTTATTTATTTTAAATGAACTACACAAACCACACGTAATCACAGGCTCCTCTTGGCCTTAGGAACATGGAGTGTGTGAAGCCGAAATGCTTATACAATAATGTCATACCTGCAGTGTTGCAGTGTCATGCATTTGCAGTGTAGACAGCTTCATTGATTGTAAAAGTTCAGTCACACCGCTTGCAGTGTTGCAATAACATGCACTTGCAGTGAGTTTAATTGATTATAACTAGAACATTCTAACTGTGTTTTTCTTGCAGTGTTGTAAAGTTGCATGCTTGCGGTGTGCACAGCTTTGATGATTGTAACCAGAACATTTTAGTTTTATTGCATTTCTCATTTCTCGCAGTGTTGCAGGATCACACACCTGCAGTGTTGATTATAACAGGATCGTTTTAATTGTTACACTTCTCATTTGTAGTTTAGTCAGTTTTGTGTATTTTCAACAGAAACGTTCTAGTTCTGCTGCAGTGCACACTTGTAGTGTTGCAGGGTCATGCGTTTGCAGTTTAGACAACTTCATTTATTATTTAAGGAGAGGTCTGCTTCTGTTCCACTTTGCTTGCAGGGTCGCAATGACATGTTAGTTTTGTTGCATTTCTCATTTGCAGTGTTTATCATACAAAAGAAAACTAAGAGCCTTAACTTTACTTGGTTAATATTTTATTTTATTTTAGATAAAATGTAAAAACTACTCAAACACACAAGTAAGAACATGTACGCGATTGTCAGTGAATGAGACACATTTTGGTTGATGATGTTTAACCTTTGACATTAACACGACAGAATATCGATATTTTTTCTTCTTTAGTTTATTTTAGCTATCTATGATTGTATGCTGAGTGACCCTTTATTATTTGCAGTCAGCATTGTTTTTCTCTAACCCAACCGACAAGTTGAAAACCACTTCTCTGTAACATCTTTCTCTCTTTCTTTCTCCAGAGCCGTAATGCGTTTCGAGAACCCAGACGCCAAAGCCAATGAGACGCCAGTGAAAGCCAGAAATGCCACAATCATCTACTAAAGAAACGCAATGGAAGATCTGCCTTCTTGACGAGTCACGATGCATGAATATCCACAGTGTGTTGATGTACCTACATAGACGCAACCGCTTCTTTTGACCTTCCACATTTGGACGCCCCGCTTTTAAGCTCGACTTTAATCAGCAGACCCAGCATGTCTGCCGTCCATCGGTTGTGACTGGAGTTTGGCGGCAGCATGCGTCCATGTGCGGGCTCCTGGCGCTGGATAGCGCTGGTCCTGCTGGCCTGGGGGACGTTGCTCTTTTATATCGGGGGACATCTGGTGAGAGACAACGAACATGCGCCGCGCTCCAGCCGTGAGCTGGCGAAGATCCTCACCAAGTTGGAGCGACTGAAACAGCAGAATGAGGACCTGCGGCGCATGGCTCAGTCACTACGGTAAATCCACTCAATACAGTCAAATAACACTGCCTTGCATCATATTTGCTGAATAAAATACTTTTCATACTAATATTGGGGTGCTGATTCCAAAGATAGTGTCTGTTTTGCTCAAGCATGTCACAATTTCTTCCAAAATATTATGCATTTCATAGCATTTTTGCATTTTTACAGTAAAGAAGTCTTGTATTATCCCTTAATCAGCAGAAAAACTGCCACAAACACATGATTTCTGTTCGAATCTGAGCCTGATTACTACATTATTTCTCAGCACATTTTCACATGAATGATTGATATTCTTCAACTCGGCATCATCAAATTAGTTAATATTAGGCCTTTTTTACAAATCATTTGAATTTTTGAGTCCCGTGATCTATTATTACAGCATCTGTTAAAGGAATAGTTTGGGCAACAATGACAATTTCTTTATTTTAATTCTGTAATAAGAGTCCACTGAAGGTGATCATCGTGATATCCCAAGTGCAGTTGTATCGCTTCCCAAAAATGAGCAGATAAACAATAAACACAGGCTTGGCTTGGCTTGGCTTGGCTTGGCTAGACTAGACTAGACTAGACTAGACTAGGCAAAACAAGAACATTTACATGGACACAACTCACCAACAGTAGTTACAGGCAACACTACAAAATAAAAGACATGAAAATATGAACATAAACCAACACCCAAAACCACCTGTGACATTTTCTCACCATCAAAATTCTATTTTTGTTTAAAAAAATAACAGAATACGGATTTGCAACAAAGTGTGGATGAGAAAATACTCAGTACGTTTACATGGACAACAAGACTCCAATTTTAATACGATTAAGACAATACTCTGATTAAGAATCTACCATGTAAACAGAGATTTTTGATTACCTTAATCCGGCTAAAGTCATAATCGAAGTAAACACTAATCGAATTAAGACATGGAGACAAGGAGTATTCCTATTTTAATCGCATTATTGAAGTGCAGTAAAGACATGTACACACCTTAAAGGGGTCATATGATGTTGCTAAAAAGAACATTGTTTTATGTATTTGGTGTAATGAAATGTGTTTATGCGGTTTAAGGTTCGAAAAACACATTATTTTCCACATACTGTACATTATTGTTTCTCCTCTATGCCCCGCCTTTCTGAAACGCGTCGATTTTTACAAAGCTCATCGGTCTGAAAAGCGAGGTGTGCTGTGATTGGCCAGCTATCCAGTGCATTATGATTGGCCGAATACCTCAAGCATGTGAAGGAAATGTTACGCCCTATTGTGATGCCCTGTCAGGCTGGAGCAATGATTCAAAAACATGAAAACCCATTATAAACGAGGCATTCGTTGCATCCAGTGGGGACATAATTATGGATGTAAAAGTTTTTATCGTTCATCAGCTGAAAAACATTTTTCTGACATGTACACACCTTAATCACACCATTATCGTCATGTAGGACTTTTCGCCGCATTTTGTGACAGGATACACACATGGCAGTGGTCAACCGTTTGACGGCAAACAAAAGAATGGCTTCAACAACGCCGCCGTCTGTTTCCATGTATAGCATGATAAATAATTAACTGCACTTGAAGCTT
This sequence comes from Sinocyclocheilus anshuiensis, assembly GCF_001515605.1. Lineage (NCBI taxonomy): Eukaryota > Metazoa > Chordata > Actinopteri > Cypriniformes > Cyprinidae > Sinocyclocheilus > Sinocyclocheilus anshuiensis. The sequence continues at coordinate 916,506 of NW_015554094.1, forward strand.
TCTGTAAATGAAAAATGAAACACCCAAAACTGTATATGGCATCATAACGAAGACAAACTATATGTTTATACATGAAATTCCGGAGGGGACGTCGGATGGCGTCACGTGGTGACGTAATGAGGTGTGCCATTAATCGAACTATATACTATAACATGTAAAACAGGAACATGAAAGGAATATTCTAAAAGCAACTCATGTAAACACCTTAATCGTAATATTGTCTTATTCAGAATAAGGTACATAATTAGATTACTGATATCCATGTAAACGTAGTCAATAACAGGATTTTCATATTTGGCTGAATTATTCCTTTAACCTTGGCATCTGTGCTAGAAAGACCAGCTGAGACAAGGATGAGACCATTTTCTAGGTTGATTTATGCTGGTTTAGTGCTTCTGTTGCAGGTATCCATTGTGTTGCTTAGAAGGAATATTGTAGTGTTTATTTCATATAAATTAGAGTGCAGAATAAGTAAAGAGTCGTTCACGCATGACACGTTCTTTTGTTCATGAACAAAACGAAGGTTCTCAAGACACTTTTTTTTTTAAATAGTTTGAAATGCTTTTAACTTGACCAAGCATCTTATTCAGTGTTTTTGTCTGCCGTAATTGTGAAATGTTGTCGAATTGTCTTCATTTGGGGGCTTTTCTCAGTAAATATTGATGCATGCAAGTATTTAAATTTTTTATCAATTGACAGTCTAAGCAAAAGCATTTGACATGTAGATGCATTGTATAGGTTAAATTGTTTGTGAATATTTTATTTGAGGCACAGCTTGGTTTGTGGTGTCAAGGCTGTGAGTTCTGCCACCAGAAAGCCTTTCTCACATTTACAGTGTTTGACCCGATTCTGTCTGATGTGAGTTCAGCACCCTGGACACAATGTCAGCTCTTGTGCTCTCAACAGAACAAGAGAAATGGAAACGTATGAGCTTCTGAAGAAACAAAATCCCATGTTCATAAATGCTCTTTTGGACAAATAGAGTTCTTGCAGTGCAATGTTTCTAGTTTTTATTTTATATTTATTTGTTAATAATAATTATAATAATAATAACATGTTATAAAATCATTTTAAGAACATTGTAAAAACATATATATGTATATTATTGTATTGTTGTTTTAATGTTATTAATTAATTATTGTAGAAACAAAATCTCATGTTTATAAATGTTCTTTTGAGTAAAACTTAGCCAAACAGTCCAAAGTTATCAACCAGGGCTTAAAATGATGTATATTATTATTAATATAATAATTTAATATATGATATGGTATGGTATGATATGATATCATTAATATAGTATATCAATAATATTTTTATTTACATTTTTAATATAAATGTTTATTTTAACTTTTTTTTGTTTTATTTATTTATTTATTTTTTTGAAATGCTTAATTGTAAGTGTAATATTAATAAAAATATGTGAATATTTTAATTAATCAATATTTATTTTCTATAATTTATAATCTAACTTAATTAAAATGCTAAAAACAATCACTATGTAAACTGAAATCATATTTATTTTCTTCTCAATAATGATTGTTTTTATTGAAGCACATATAATTCTTACAGTGCAGTGTTTTTATATTTTTATTTTATATTTATTTGTTGTTAATATTAATTTGTTGTTAATATTAATAATAATATGATATAAAATCAGGCAATCAGACCATAATTTGATTTTTCTCATTCCTGTTTATCCATGTAAATCTAAACGTATTATACCAATTAAGAGAGTGGTCAAGGAATGGTCTGTGGAAGAAAGAGACATGCTAATGGTCTGTTTAGAGGCTACCGATTGGTCTGTTTTTAAAGAGTCATGTTTTGATTTGGATGAGTACACTGAGGTGGTTACCTCATATATAAGTTTTTGTGAGACGGTGTGTGTACCTTCTAAGGCTGTTACCATATATAATAATAATAAGCCATGGTTTAATAAGGAAATTAAAAAATTATGGAGGGAGAAGCACAAGGCATTTAAGAATTATTGTATTGTTTTACTATTATTAATTAATTATAATAGAAACAAAATCACGTTTATAAATGTTCTTCTGAGCAAAACTGAGCCAAACAGTCCAAGAGTGTTTTTTTTTATATAATAATTTAATATAAAATGTAATTAACATAATATTTAATATTATATTTTTTTTTGTAAGTTGATTTGGATAAAAGTAAATGCATAAATATAATATAAATTTTAAAATGTGCATGTTTTCATATTTATTAATTTTAATATTTATATTTAATATTTATTATTATTTTAAATGATAAATATTGTAATTTTTAATTAACTAACTTAAAATGCTAAAATAAATCTCAATGTAAACTCATATTTATTTTCCCCTCAATAACTATTTTTATTGAAGTACACAGAGTTCACAGAGTGACTCGTTCTGGTGGAGAAAGTCAAGATTTAAAAGAGCTTATACTGAGGAAAATTTAGTGCTCTCACGGTTTCACTGGGTGACTTTTTTGATGGTGTACAGCAAATGTCAGAGGATTGTGCAATATGTTCAAGAGAAAGTGTTTTTGCAGAGGACCTGGAGAAAGTGCTGTTCTTAAAAAGATCATCAGTGAAGTAGGACTGCAAAATTAATTGAAGAAATAATTACAGATTACAGCTGTCACAATTAACTAATTGTGAAGTGTGTTGATTACAGCACAGTGCTGTTTTGTAGGGGAAGTGTGCTTAAAACTGAACCTACATTTGATAGTCTGTAGCATAGTTCCTCAAAAACAGCTCCAGAGAGCCAATCTATGGCCCATAAGCAGAAAACAGAGCTACTCTGGTCATTTGTCTTTATCGGGCTGAAGGAGGGCCATCTATTTCAGATATAAATCTTGATCTGATCAATATCTTCTGTGCTTTAATTCCAAACAGATCGTCCAGTGTGGCTCTTGTGTGTCTTTCAGCCTCAATCTGGTCTCAGTCTCCCATTGATCTGCTCTAAACCTGGAGGTCCACGATATCAGTCCCAGATCTCTGATAGATCCAGCAGCGTCCTTGACCCGTAGAACTGGAGGAATATTGATTATAAAACAGCTGTATTTATTAGTGGGGTTTACTAAGGCAAGATTCACTAAGACTAGAGCTCATACAGTCCTGCAGCATTTGTGCTTTTGACAAATTAATTATATGTGTGTTTGTGTGTGTGTGTGTGTGTGTGTGTGTGTGTGTGTGTGTGTGTGTGTATA
>NW_015554094.1:920660-932016 GCF_001515605.1 Sinocyclocheilus anshuiensis
AGTGTGTGGCTCAATGATCTGACTCGACGCCCACGAGAAGTGGCACCAGCGGCAACATCGCTGAACCCACCCCCTTCCCACTCCCATCTCTGGAGCAAGCGTCATCATCGAACACGATGGACAGCTAAGAGTGTGTGTGATTTTATTGTATTTTATAATATTAATGATTTGTATATTGATATGATTATATTATATTATATAAATAAGACAATATGATATTTGATTTTATTATATTATACAAATTTAGACAAATAAATAGACAATAAAACATATAAATACATAAATATTTTACATTATTATGAGAACATATATAAGGGTGTAGAATTTTTGTAGGGACGCTCAGGACATGTCCCTACCAATATCCAGCGACTACTAAATTGTCCCTAGCAATAATTTTGATAAAACAATTAAATATATGCATATGTAGCTACTGTTATTGTAATTTCGGCTGAAATAGGTCATACCATTGATAAAGTAAATATGCTAGAAAAGTACATCCTTGAAACAGAGCTTTTCGAAACTCTGAATCAGTTAAACAAACCATGGCGTTGCAAAAATTATTCACTGCTTCGGAGCGCATATCGCAAATCGTTTGATTTAGATCAGAACTTCAGAGCGGGTTCATTAATCTTTTTTTCCCCTTTAACTATAGTAACCATGGTGTTTTTTCTTTGTTTTTGTTTTTTTTTTCATAAAGGATGTGTTGTCAGGTTCACAAAAAATTGTATGTGAAATTTAGCTGGCAGTAAACACAAATTAATTAAGTAATATTTTGCCACATTCTCCTTTGAGTAGTCAAATAATCCAAAGAGAACATCTTTAAAACTACTGCTGTAATATTGTTGGTTTTACATTATCAGAATTGTGTAGTTATTGTCTGATGAATATGCTAACATAAAAAAGTTATCTTTATGAATTATGAGTATGTTAGAGACCATAGTTATAAATAAATACTTTAGATGGCATGAAACTGTGGTCAAAAGTCTATCATAAATGCAAAATTGTTGGGGTTGTTGGATGTCAAAATCAAACCTATGCCCTAGGTATTTTATTATTATAATTTTATCTTTTCTGTTATGTCTATATTTGTTTTTTATATTTTTTATTGTATATTTATTTTAAACAATAATAATAACAATAAGGTTACACTTTATTTCAATAGTCCACTTTAGACATTCTACTAACTATAAGTAGCTTTGTAACTACATGTCAACTACATGTCAACTAATTCTCATTAATTTGCAACTACATGTCTACTAACTCTCAGAGTAGACTGTTAGGGTAGGTTTAGGGTTAGTAGAATAAGTTGACAAAGAAAGTGTTAGAAGATATTAAGCAGACAGTCTACTAATACTCTACTAACTGCTAGTTGAAATGTAGTTGCAAAAAGTGTTACCAACAATAATACCAAAAATATAATAATAATACATTATTCCATAATAATATAAAAATATAAAAGTCTAAGGATTACTGCATCCATGTTGAAACAGTTGTTGAGAACCTCCATTTCTCCTAAAAATAACAAAACATTTCTTAAATAAATATCTTCAATAAAGCACTGTTTAAATGCCAGAAGGCATTTTATTGTTTTATGTTATTTATACATGCACATACTACAATCATAAAGTGATGATAAAAACCTACTGGATAGATACATTAACATGGGAATTGATGCTCAAGGCAATAAAATGTTTGCAGCCTTTGCTGATGTGAAATGGAATGGTCTCTGACAACGGTGTTTCATAGAGATGCAGCACTCCACACCCTCAGGCTGGCTGAAGATATGTGTGCTTTCTGTCAATAGCATTATATCTGCAATTAAAATTGCCACGAGCTCTGGAAAATATTCAGCTACAGACATTCCTCATAGTGGCGTTTGCCAAGAATAGACGTAGAAAATGAAATAACTTCTCTTCACTAAATGCTTTCTTATGATTAAGAATATCGTCCCACGGCACTTATGTGCAGCCAGACATTGACTATCAGAGGAAAGGTTCACCCACATTGCAGCTAATTGTGTTTTGTGTTGACACGACATTTGGGATGATTGCCAGCAGGGCATTGTCATATGGTTGCTAGGGTGTTCTGGTGCTTTTAACACATTACTGTGTGGTTGCTAGGATGTTATAGGTAGCTCTACCATGTTGCTTTGTGGTTGATAAGATGTTTTGAGTGGTTTAACGTGTCTAGTGTGTTCTGTTTTTTTTTTTTTAACAGATTTTTATGCAAATGGTTAGTGTGTTTTGGCTGGTCTTAACATGTTGCTGTGCAGTTGCTGGGGTGTTCTGGATGGTTGTAACACTGCTATACAGTTGCTAGGGTGTTCTGAATGGTTGTAACGCGTTGCTATGCAGTTGCTAGGATGTTTTGGATGGTTGTAACTCATTGCTATGCAGTTGCTAGGGTGTTCTGAATGGTTGTAACATTGCTATACAGTTCCTAGGGTGTTCTGGATTATTGTCAAATGTTGCTATGCTGTTGCTTGGATGTTCTGGATGGTTGTAACGTTGCTGTGCAGTTGCTAGGGTGTACTGGATGGTTGTAATCTTGCTATACAGTTGCTAGGGTGTTCTTGGTTGTAACATTGCTGTGCAGTTGTTAGGGTGTTGTGGATTGTTGTAACAAGTTGCCATATAGTTGCTTGTGTGTTTTGGATTGTTGTAACGTTGCTGTTGTATGCAGTTGATTTGGTGTCCTGGTTGGTTTATCACATGTTGCTATGCAGTTGTTATGGTGTTCTGGATGGCTGTAACATGTTGCTATGCAGTTGCTAGGATGCTCTGGATGGTCGTAGCATTGCTTTATATTTGCTAGGGTGTTCTGGATGGTTTTAAAATTGCTATACAGTTGTTATTGTGTTCAGATTATATCATTTCTATGCTGTTTCTTTGTGTTCCGGATGGTTGTGACTAGGGGTGCTCCGATTGATCGGCTACCGATCACTATCGCCGATAATCACGTTGGAATGATTGATCGGCGGTCTCTAAAAAGGCCAATCTCAAAAAACTATTTTAAGCTGATGACCTGAGAGGTTTGGCACGACATGCAGCAGCACGTGTCAGTCTCTGTCCGGTGCGGGTGAAATCATTATAATGCTGTACCTCACCTTCATATTTCTTCATTAAATAACTTATAAAGTAATTTGAAAACCTTGTGTGAGACGTAATTTCACAAAAAGCTTGAGTGAATCACCGTGCGCGCGCTCTCTCTCAAAATACGCAAATGTCTTCAAATCACTACATCGTGTCTGTCTATAAGCGAGCTGCACGCTGCACAGTTGACACAGGAATTGTCACTTGCACAATCGAGGCAGTGTCACATCGTTTGGATTTGAAATCAAAATAATGGATAAATATTGTGTTTGTGGTAAACAGCCACGGATCAATAGCGGACTCCTGTGTGAAAGCTGTTCCCCTCTCACAAGAGACACCTAAGAGAGGAATTCCCCCCATTTTCAGGCCCTGAATAAATGTCTAAAAATCCTGATTGGAGTATCACTATAAATAGTTATAAATGATAAAAAAGAAGGCTTTAAAAAGATCGGTATCGGCAGATACTGCTCTCTGTAATCGGTGATCGGCCTCAAAAATCCTGATCGGAGCACCCCTAGTTGTGACGTTGCTATGCAGTTGCTAGGGTGTTCTTGATGGTTGTAACATTTTGCTGTGCAGTTGCTAGGGTGTACTTGATGGTTGTAACATTTTGCTGTTTAGTTGCTAGGGTGTTGTGGATGGTTGTAGCTTTTCTATGTAGTTGTTAGGGTGTTCTGGATGATTGTAACATTGCTGCGCAGTTGCTAGGGTGTTCCGGATGATCGTAACATTTCTGTGCAGTTGCTAGGGTGTTCTGGATGGTTGTAACGTTGCTATACAGTTGCTAGGGTGTTCTGGATGGTTGTAACTCGATGATATGCAGTTGCTAGGGTGTTTTGCATGATTTTAACATGTTGTTATGCATTTACTATGGTATTTGGAGTGATTTCATAGTGGTCTAATTGAAATGAGTCCCTCCTAAAGTATCTGTGGTATTCTGGTTTGTAGATATGGCTCGGGTTCTACTTTCAATATAAGTCTGTGGGATTTTTCCACCTATTTCATCATCCAGCAGGTGAAAACCTTCAGTCTGATTGCTTAAAAAAGTAACAGCACACTTACCGTAGGATTAGAGGTTTGTTCGTATTCACAAATCATTTCGCAGTATTCAGATCTTCCATGCCTCGTTTTCATCGCCTGTGATCTTCAGGCTTCTGTCTCCATCATCTCCTCCTGACTAATCTTGCGACTCTCGTAATTTCCTCTCGGAGCGCTGCATGCGGCAGTGACTGACAGTAATTCACTGGCTGTAATGTCATTTGGCCGCCATTCGCTCTTGTATCAGACTCTGTTTTGCTCTCCATCAGCAGTTCTGAAGTTCTGCCCCTCTGATGATTGTGTCTCACACTCGTTAGATGGAATTGAACTGAGCTTTTCTGCGCTCTAATAACATGTTTCATTTATACTTAAATTCAATAGTCCTCAGGTACTTTTCATTTGCATATATTTATATATATATAGTTCCTATTTGCATATATTGCAGATATATATTTGCAGCCTTGAACGCTGAACCATCTGCGCTCTTTGAAGTGTGTTTCGATATTTATATATATAGTTACCATTTGCATATATTGCAGAAATATATTTTCAGCTTTGAATGCTGAACCATCTGTGCTCGTAGAAGTGTGTTTTGAGTATCTAGTAATTGGTACCAATTGGGAGCTGATAGGGTCCTTGTGTAATCTCTAGACGAACGTTCAGGGGCTGAAGGGAAAAGAGCTTCACTGCGAACACCTGAAGGCCACAAGCTTCCCGATTTCTCTTTCTTTTTCAGCTCTTGCTGTGCAGTAATTTACTCTCTGCTGGTTTCCTAGATATTTAAAGGGGTAGTTCACCCATAAATGAAAATTGTGTCATGATTTACTCACCCTCAAGTTCCAAACTGGTGTGAGGTTGTTTTGGGGGGGGTTTTCTGTTGAAAAGAAAAGAAGATATTTTGAAGAATGTTGGTAACCAAGAAGTTGACGGTAGCTATTTACTTACACAGTATGGGGGGAAAAATACTACCGAAGTCAATGGGGACAATCAACTGTTCAATTACCCACATTCTTCAAAATATATTCTTTTGTGTTCAACAGAAGGAAGAAATTCATACATTCTTCAAAAGATGCTTTGAACAGTTGACGATCCCCATTTACTTCCATAGTATGGAAAAATATATACTTTGGAAGTCAATGGGGACCATCAACTGTTTGGTTACCCACGTTCTTCAAGATATGTTCTTTTGTGTTAAACAGAAGAAAGAAATTCATATTTTCCTCAAAAGATATTTCAAAAGGTATTTTGAAGAATGTGCATAACCGAAGAGTTGATGGTCCCCACTGACTTCCATAGTATGGAAGAAATATGGGGACCATCAACTGTTCGGTTACCGAAGGTAACAGAACAGAAGGAAGAAATTCAGGTTTGGAACAACTTGGGGGTGAGTAAATGATGACAGAATTGTCATTTTTCGGTCAACTATCCCTTTAACAGACTCTATACTAAGTTTACAGTCATAACGTAAATGACTAACTTGACCTCATTCGTATCCACAGGTGTTTATAATGTGAGCTGGATTCTAGATGGTGCTTTATCATGATGCAAAGCTGCTTAGAGGAGGCCGACCTATTTCTTTTACAAACTGCAGTTAGAGAGACGAAATTCAGATGTTATGGAATGTGGGTCTGTTCGTTCATTTCAGGACTTGAAAGGCCAATTTACTCTTCCGGGGTCTTCATTTTTCTTTTACTTGCAGTTACATGCTTAAAGCAAAATGGCTCACAATTCGTCTTCATGAATTCTGTGCCAGTTGAATTATATGATAAAATATTAGACTGTTTGTATTAAATCTTCTTAATTGGATGTTTATTGCATTAAAGACCTGGAACTTTTGTAATCTGAATCTAATTGGAAGGTTGTTTGGTGTAATATTGCTGCTAATATTGCTGCAGCCTTGAGAAACCTTTATTATTCATTATAGCTTTCTTCACAGATTGTATTTCATGCAACATAACTTTTTCTCAAACGTCTCAATAACTGAGGCTATACTTTTAATATACTTTTACTATGCTTTTTAAATACACAAAATATTGTGTATTTCTCACTATCACTCAGCAAAAATACAGTAAAAACAGTAATATTGTGAAATATTATTAGAATTTAAAATAACATAAATATAAATAAATAAAATAAATATAAATTGTAATATATTTTAAAATGTAATTTATTTCTGTGATCAAAGCTGTATTTTCAGCATCATTACTCCAGTCTTCAGTGTCACGTGATCCTTCAGAAATCATTCTAATATGCTGATGTGCTGCTCAAAAAACATTTCTGATTATTATCAATGTTGGAAACAGTTAATATTTTTGTGAAAATCGTGATACATTTTTTATTTCATGATTCTTTGATGAATAGAAAGTTTAAAAAAAACAGCACTTATTTGAAATAGAAATCTTGTGCAACATTAAAAATGTCTTTACTGTCACATTTGATCAATTTAATGCATCCTTGCTGAATAAAAGTGTTAATTTCTTTTTTTAAAAAATGAAAAAAAGCCTTTTTGTTTCCTCAGCACTCGTGGTTGTTTTTGTTATTTGCTTTAAAATTACAGCCTTTTTTGCATCTTTTGAATCAATTAGTATTCCCTCCTCCACTCTTGCAAATTGTGCTAACATGCTCTATTGATTTCTCCACGCTAATCTTTGTTCTTTTGCATATAGACCCTCATGCATATGCATGCAGCAGTAGTATTAATATTAATGCATGATTACCATATTAATATGTAATATAAACGATCTACTCAGTGGTTTTGGCACTTGGACGGATATTGACCCGTTTGCCGCCATATAGAAACAAATGGAAATTTTCAGTAAACATTCAGTAATAAAATAAGGCCAATATGATAATATGTGATGTTAAATGAGCGGTTGTTGGTGTCATGCAGAGTTTCCCAAAGGCTCATTAGTTGAGGGGTGATTTCATCTAAATCAGCTGAATAGAAACGAACAGTCAAACTGTAATTAGCAATTATGCTTTAGACGAATGTAAGCAGCTAATTTATGCAGCGCACTAAACGCTATTGAACATCACAGCAGATATTTATGATTATTTTATTGATGGCCAATTGGTAATCAGGCTCCAGTGAATCAACATATTGAGCCTGTCGTTTTGCGTTTGTTTATGCAGCGCTGGCAGTCTGATTGCTTTCTTCATGGATGCCGTGAGTTTGCAAATGCATTAAGCTGCGGAAAGAGTTCGCTAACAAACCATGTGCTTTGCAGGATTCCAGAAGGACAGTCGGATGGGCCAGTATCATCAGGAAGACTGCGGTCTCTTGAGGAACAGCTAAGCCGGGCCAAACAGAAGATCCACAGTTTTCAGAGATTATCTGGAGATGGTAAGAGAGGAGATCATCAGGACTGAGTCCCCATTTCTGAACCCTAACCAAACTTTTCCCATACACCTCACTAGTGTTGCTTTCGTCAACGAAAATTATGACTAAATATCGTCGTCAACGAACCTTTATCACGTGACGAAAACGAGACGAGACTCATCCAAAAACTCAGAGTCTTCCATTTGTCAGATAAACACTAAATGAAAGATTTTAAGAGATGTTTTTAGTAGTGCTGTCAAATGATTAATCGTGATTAATTGTTTGACAGCACTCGTTTTTAGAGAATGCATCTTTAATATGAACACATTTTATTGAATTTATTTATTTTTTTACTTATTTTAAGTCAAACTTTTAAAAAAGGAGAATCTGCCAGTTCAGTAAGATATAAGTACACATACATTCACAGAACAATCTACAAAATTAAATCTAAGTAACTTAAATTTATCTAATTTACAAACACATGCATGTATATAAAGAAAAATGTTATGTTTATATACTAAATATATTTATATATAATATAAAATATAAATGTATATACATGTACATATTTTCAAAATATATACTGAATGTGTGTGTATTTACATATACATAATAAACAAACAGTACACATACATATATGTAAATAAAAACTTTTATTTTGGATGCGATTAATCGTGATTAATTGTTTGACAGCACTCGTTTTTAGAGAATGCATCTTTAATATGAACACATTTTATTGAATTTATTTATTTTTTTACTTATTTTAAGTCAAACTTTTAAAAAAGGAGAATCTGCCAGTTCAGTAAGATATAAGTACACATACATTCACAGAACAATCTACAAAATTAAATCTAAGTAACTTAAATTTATCTAATTTCAAAGATTTGTACTTCAAATGTTTGGGGTTGGTAAAATTTTTTAATTGTTTTAATGTTGTTAGCATCTTATGCTCATTTGTTTGCTTAAAAATACAGTAAAAACAATAATATTGTGAAATATTATTACAATTTAAAAGTGACCTATTATGCCCCTTTTTACTCTGATGTCCCCAGAGTGTGTATGTGAAGTTTTAGCTCAAAATACCCTACAGATAATTTTTTATAGCTTGTTGAAATTGCCATTTTTAGGGTATGAGCCAAAACGCACTGTTTTTTGTGTTTGTCCCTTTAAATGAAAATGAGCTGGTGGTCCCGCCCCTCCTTTTCAGAAGAGGGCGGAGTTTCTAGAGCTCATGCACCGGCATGCCAGCAATAACAAAACACTCTCTCACACACTGAAAATGTCAGAAACTGCTAGTAGCGGTGTTCAGCCATATATGTTCGAACCGGTGTCTTGCCGAATTCTGCACCCTGCCAGATTATTTATGAATTACACTGACGGGGAGCACGGCGCGATAAAAATAACAACATAGCTGGTCTCATGGTGCCATCGCGTGCTAACACGAACTTTATAAGTCCCACATATGATTATGAGCTAGACAAATCCAAGCAGTCGATTGCACATTGCTTTCATATGCAATTTTTAACTACCACATTCCTATTCACGATCATTCTGGTAGCACGTGAAGGCAGCATCAGTGAAAACAGACAGACAATGGTAGCTTTAGCAACATTAGCCTTACAGAGTGCCAAGAAGCTCTTTCAGAAAGGCAATTTGGAAAACAAACGCGTGATACTTACTACTTCTAGGTGGCGTAACGTTAGCTGGATCACGAACGGTTGGCACTGCTCCATCCTTCAGGAGCAACTTTTGTGCAAAACCTGCTTTATACTGACCCTCATTCACAAAGCAGTCCAGTGTAAAATGATTCGCGCAGACATAAACTAATTTCTGTAGAGTTGAGGGAGCGGAAACCACGGCTTCAAGGGGCTTATTGCTTTAATAAAATGGTTATTCCATATATGTAGTTAGGTTTCACAAAATAAAACGGAGCAAATAAAGTGTAATGATATAAATAAAAACAGTATTTTTCCACCAATCAATGTAGTTCCTCAGAAACAGTTGTGGTTGCAACAAAGTGGTTGCTGAGCAACACACAAAGTAAACAAAGGTGTATGTTTGTAGAGTAATTTACAACAGCTTCAAACGCGGGCTAGCTCAACCAATCAGAATCAAGGACCGGAACTATCCGTTTTATAAATGCAATTAGACAAAATACATTCATGATAATAATAATAAAAAAATATTTTTTTATGCAGTATTACTTCTCTCAAAAGTTTATCTGGTTTCAAAGATTTGTAGATATTTTACTGAAAAAAAGCTACAACAATTAAAAACACATTTAAAAGTAATTTCTTTGCAAAGTGCAGAAGAAACAGCAGTAAAAAACAATGCATTATTTGGATGTTTCTAAAAAAAATAAAAAATTCTGCATTTTAAGTGTTTTATAATGGCTGTCAGTTATATTCATTAATGTGATGCAGTTAAGTAGACAAAATGTAATAAATAAGCACAATTATTGATGCTTTCTGACTATAAGTATGTTTACTACTGTACCATCAGAACAGTTTAAGCCTTTTAATCGATCGAGTCATGTTTTTTCTGCCCACATTTCTAACAAGAATTTAATTTCCTTTTGTCAGCCAGTAAACATTTTCTATTTATTTTAGGAATAGTTTGTGACCGATATAATAAACTATGCATCATCAATAGCAGTTTGTTTCCTCAAATTAAGCTGGATTGCGTTCATTCAAATATAAATCACAACATGCGTAAACTGCTCTCCAGACCCTTGCAGTTCCACCCAGGGCTTAAAATTAAGACTTCAACGCTGGCAAATATATTTGACATACTTTTCTGGGAAATCACCCTATGTCTTATGTACAGTTGCATATGAAACTGGGATGCAATATCATCATTGAAAAAATTATTTGTTTATATTCTGGTTTAGACTTGCAGATTGACGTCCATGTAGGTGTAACAGAAGCACAACAGAATGAGTCATTGTGTAGGTAGAGTTTGAATGTTTGCACACGTTCCTGTCCATGTTTGTGTGTGTATTCAAGTCTTTGCAGGCATAAGCATGGGTAGGGAACGGGTCAGGGTCGGGGAAATCTCCTTGCTGCAGGATCTGCCAAAAATAACTACCAACATCATCATCATCATCTTCACCCCGGGCCAGAAGAGCACAGGTCACAGATGTATAAGAATCATCCTTAAAGAGCCTGTCTCTCCCATGCTGCTTCACATCGTGTTCTGACCCCTGTAAAAAGACACAGGATAGATGCTGTGTGTCTCACTCAGGTCACCTCTGCTGTAATGAGAGCAGGATTAGAGGAGAAAGCAGCTCCGCGCAAACCCTAGTGAGCTGCTCACCTACATTTCATTTTAAAATGACAGTTTCAGTGATTTTGTTGTGTGTTTTTGTCTTTTTTCTTTTTCATACATCAAGTTAAACTAAATTAAAATGATACATGTTGCCTTGGCAAAAAGCTCTAATCAAAAAAAATAAATAAAATAAAAAAAATTATAGAAAAAAAATATATATATAATGTATGTATATATATATATATATATATATATATATAGTATATATGTATAAAGATATATATATATATATATATATATATATATATACATACATACACATACTTACTTCTTCTAGATGGCGGAACGTTAGCTGGATCACGAACAGTTGGCACTGCTCTATCCTTCAGGAGCAACTTTTGTGCAAAACCTGCTTTATACTGACCCATATTCACAAAGCAGTCCAGTGTAAAATGATTCGCGCAGACATAAACTAATTTCTGTAGAGTTGAGGGAGCGGAAACCACGGCTTCAAGGGGCTTATTGCTTTAATAAAATGGTTATTCCATATATGTAGTTAGGTTTCACAAAATAAAACGGAGCAAATAAAGTGTAATGATATTAATAAAAACAGTATTCTTCCACCAAACAATGTAGCTCC
>NW_015554094.1:932207-949659 GCF_001515605.1 Sinocyclocheilus anshuiensis
TTAACTAAACTAAAAACATGAGAAAAATTTTTTTCTTTATATATATAAATATATACATATATATATATATATATATATATATGTTATATATATATATATATATATGTATATATTTATATATATAAAGAAAAAAATTTTTCTCATGGTTTTAGTTTAGTTAAGTTAACTTTAATAAAACCCTGATTTGTAGTTTTATAATTTAGACAAATTTCTAAATGTAAGAAGGGATATATATACTACAGTATATCTTTCTTAGATTTAGAGATGTATTTGTAATATTTCAAAACTATTAATCTACAAATATTACTGATATTTTATTTAATACCAAAACAAAGTAATAGTGAAATTATCATTGAAATAGTTTAAATGTATCATATATATTTATGTTTGTGTATGCGTGTGTATAGATAGTTGATATAAATTATGTATATATAATATGTTTTCATATATAATTTGGGTATCATTTGTCTAAATAAATACATTTGTCTTTATATGTCTGAATTATAAAACTACAAATGTATTGATAATTTTTCCCACACTGAAGCATTATGAAAAAATAAAACCATAAATAATTAAATATTTAAGATTTATGTCATTTAAAATAATCCAACCCGATATTTGAGTATTTTTTTGCTTATTATAGTATCACATTGTTAGCTTGGTAACACGACAACTTCAAACTTTTTGAAAACTAATTGTGAGTCCTACTGTATGTAGAGCATCTAAAAGAGTCACTGATGAGGTTCCATCTCAGTTAGGATGCTGTCTATGTAGGCGATATACAGCAGGGCAGCTCACTAGGATTTGGAACAGAGCCTTCATCCAGGTCAGCCGTCAGATTATACCCAGGGGTTTCTTGAAAAGCACTGAACTGAACTTATTACATAAGAGCAAAAGATGGAGACAGAGAAATGTAGAGCGAGAGACAAGAGAAAGCAGAATCAGAAAGAGGACGGTCGAAATCTGTAGGCAAGATTGACAGCAATTGCAACCTTTCACATTTTCTTTAAAAACTGACTGACTATTACAGATCTACCTGCCATCTTTTTATATAAAACACATATATGTGTCAATAGCTGGTGAGTCAACAGCAGTTTTCAACTAGATGCATTGTGTACTAAGGCCATTTAGTGATTATCTTTACAGTCATTGCTTAATTAGAGCACTTTTGAATCTCTCTTCTCTTTGTCAGTTGGTCCGGGTCGAGAACAGGAGGAACTGCGGAGGAAGGTGGAGAACGGAGTGAAAGAGCTGTGGTATTTTATTCGCAGCGAGATACAGAAGCTGAGTCACATCGAGCCGTCAGACAGACTGAAACACAGTGGGGTGCTGCTGCAGGACCTCGGTCATCAGCAGAGGTTAGATGAGTACAGTATGAACACACCATTGCTCACACGAGGCTCTTTTATTGCTCATCTGGCTGGAGGTGTCATTCAAGTTTTGTCTTTCATTCTTTTGGAGAAATTAAAGTAGACACAAATGAGACACGCAGTTAGAGTATTGAGCTCTAAAATGAGATGCATCTGAGACTTCATTTGCTCTCATTTAACCTTATTATTTACTTGGAGAAACAATTTCTATCTCAATTGTCAATCTCTCAAAACATGTTTAGGTCATATTTCGACACATAGTCAAAACAATAATAAAGACACTGCATTTTGCATAAAGAACGTGAAGCCTGTTTTTCAAAGTATTAAGATTTATTGCATTGTGACAATAGCCTCTGAATTCGTTTTATTGTAATAAGAGAAAATGTTAAATATTTTTTCTATGTAAAATAAGAAAAAATGTATTATTGAAATCATAAAATTTTAATGAAGAACATGTAGTTGTTATATTACTTTTAAAAACACATAATATGCACTAGGGGTGTAACGGTACACAAACATGACGGTTCGGTACACTCTAAAAAATGCTGGGTTAAATACAACCCAGTGCTGGGTAAAACAGGGACAAAGCCAGCAATTGGGTTGTTTTGACCCAGCGGTTGGGTTACTACCCAGAAGGTTGGGTTAAAGAGCTCAACAGATTAAAAAAAGCACAGAGATCTTGAGATATGAATTTATAAGTTAGTTACTTTATTATGGTGCAATTTTTTCTTTGTTGTTAGAGGACGGTACACAAACATGACGGTTCAGTACGTACTTTAGTTTTGACATCACGGTTCGGTATGGTTTCGGTACAGCAGGGGGGAAAAACTAAACATAAAATTGTGTTTTTATTATTAAACAGTGGTTTACTGAACATATTGCTCTTTTTTAAATAAATTTAAATTATAATTAAAATAATTATTAATTATAATTATAATTAATTAATTTATAATTAAAATTTCAATAAATTTTAGTGATAAAAATCAGCTTATGCTCTAAACTATAGGGAGCCCTTTAACATTACTATAAGGTTACAATTAACAACAGAGCCCAAACTTAAATTTAATTACTATTTATTTTTAAATATAATAATCAACACTCAGCTTAAAAAAATGTATGCAAATATGTAGTTGCACATAATGCAGTTTTAAAATTAACTTCTAAATTATAACATTTCTTTTTGTTGTTAAAATATAGTCATTTACACAGTGCCTCTCATAACTCCTTTCATAACAGATTTATGTAAACATACATTAAATAATTAAGCCAATAACTAAGTAACATATAATGAGAATATAGTCTAATATTTCGCGAAATGCTCTTCTCTAGAATTAATTTCTCTAGTGAACTAACGAGCTGTGGACACTGATGACGCGCCTGAGGTAAAGGTAATGCTACGTGACATTTTGTTTACAAGCTGTTTTATTGATGTCTTTTCCGCGGTTGAAACACTTTCCAATGAAGTTCCACTCATGCAGTGGTTAACACAATGTTGTATTTGTGTACTGAACCGAAAGACCTGTACCAAACATTTTCGATACGAATATGTGTACCGTTACACCCCTAATACACACACACACACTCACTTGCATTTGTGGTTTATGGGGACTCTCCATAGGCGTAATGGTTTTTATACTGTATTTTCTATCGCCCTACACCTAAACCTACCCCTTACAGAAAACTACTGGCAATTTTAGAATTTCATAAAACACCGTTTTGTATGTTTTTTAAGCCTTTTGTTTTATGGGGACACAGGAAGTGTCCTCATAAACCATGTTTACGTTGTAGTACCCATGTCATTATACACATTTGTGTCCTCATAAACCATATATACCAGTACACACACACATATACATACGGTATATATACGGTACATATGTATATATGTCTCTTATGCTCACCAAAGCTGCATTTATTTAATTAAAAATACAGAAAAAAACAGTAATATTGCAAAATATAATTAAAATTAAAAAAACTAAAATTAAAAATTAAAAAAAATGTAGTTTTCAGCATCATTACTTCAGTGTCACATGATCCTTCAGAAGTCATTTTATTAAGTGCAGCAGAAATTTTTTTGTAACCTTGGCCAGATCTGTGCCTTGCCACAATTCTGTCTCTGAGCTCTTCAGGCAGTTCCTTTGACCTCATGATTCTCATTTGCTCTGACATGCACTGTGAGCTGTAAGGTCTTATATAGACAGGTGTGTGGCTTTCCTAATCAAGTCCAATCAGTATAATCAAACACAGCTGGACTCAAATGAAGGTGTAGAACCATCTCAAGGATGATCAGAAGAAATGGACAGCACCTGAGTTAAATATATGAGTGTCACAGCAAAGGTTCTGAATACTTAGGACCATGTGATATTTCAGTTTTTCTTTTTTAATAAATCTGCAAAAATGTCAACAATTCTGTGTTTTTCTGTCAATATGGGGTGCTGTGTGTACATTAATGAGGAAAAAAAATTAACTTAAATGATTTTAGCAAATGGCTGCAATATAACAAAGAGTGAAAAATTTAAGGGGGTCTGAATACTTTCCGTACCCACTGTGTGTATATATATATAAATGAGATTAATTGTCAAAATGCAAAAAATCCTAAAACAAAATTAATTTATGTATTCTTCTGTTTTTGGGGTGAAATATGAGTCATGCATGTTCTCAACGGCTTTCATAACATTCAGGATTGTTTTTGGTGAGTTGGATGATGAAGTATTGATGTGCGTCTCTAATTTCATTATTATGAAACCACTCCAGACACTAAATAGTGGCGTAATAGAAATATAGCAGCACTTATTTTTGAGTTATCACCCGCTAGACTAATTACGGACAGAGACGCTGTCAATATCTCATTATCTCGGTGTCTCTCAGACGCTCCGTCAGCACATTCACACCTGTTTTTCCGTTTGACAAAGATAACTGTTCGATACACATTTAACACGATGCTGTTTTCCAGCGAACGGCTCCCTGAGGAGTCTCTCATTGATGAAGTAATAATTAAACTCCTCATAAACCCAGCATATGCTCATCTGTTTGAGTTAGCAAATGACGGTTTAACAGAATTCATTACTAGTGTCTAAAACTCAATTGAGTTTTGGGCTTTTTGAGATTTTATTTGACTTAAGGAATAGTTCATGCAAAAAACTAAAATGATCATCATTACATGTTTCAGATCGGGACCGTCGGCGCGAGTGAGAGCTCTGATTGGATGTTCAGTTTAGCGAACGAATCAGTGCCCGAGAATTAAAGCGAAAGTGATGAAAACAAGCACGTAAATAATGAGGTACAGACAGGCTGTTTAAATGTTACGTGCTCTTTCCCAATCATTCTAATACTCGAATGTTTTCATAACAACATGAGCCACTTAAAATGATTAAAGTTATCAACGTTACTGATATTCAAAATCGTAAGCAAGTGCTGCTTTGTTTACGTTTCGTATATCTGTGTTTATCTCGTATATCTTTGTTTCGGTTTCTCCTTTTGAATGACGAATATATACTATTGATAGCTGCTGATATAGACAGTTAATTCCTCTCACGCATGCGCAGAACGCACGTGTTAGTTTGCCGTCGGCTGTAGTCTGTGCGGTGTGTTCGAGCGCAGCTATTTGGTCCGACGCTGCTGACGTGAGGCGATAACACCGACGACTTTCGTCGCCACTAGTTCTTTGAAGTCGGCTTGGTGTGTCCAGGCCTTAATGAAGAGCTAATATTTAGCTCTTCATTAAGTAAATCAAAATAAAACACTTTTATTTGTTTACCTGCATGCCATGTGACCATTAACCAACGTCAGAGAACTGTGAACATGCAAATATGTTAATTATCTTAATTATGAACTTAATACATTGCAATCTCAGAGGTACTTCAAGTAAATATATTAGGTGGAAAGTTTGGTTAGTTATATTATTATGTATGTTGATGTAAAAACTAACCAGTTACTACCCAGCACTGGTAATCATTGCATTGTCAGCTGATAGAGGAGGATGTTTGATGCGTCTCCTGTGTGTTTCTGTCAGAACCATCATGACAGACCTGCATGATCTCAGTCAGGCGGACGGAGCGGGAGACTGGAGAGAGAAGGAGGCCAGAGATCTTTCCAACCTGGTGCAGAACAGGATCTCCTACCTGCAGGTACAGAACGACCCTTCCTCCTGCTGTTACTCCTCCTAAAATACAGTAAAAATACAGTAAAGTATTACAATTCAAAACAACTGTTTTCTATTGGAATATATTCTAAAATGTCATTTATTTCTGTGATCAAAGCTGAATTTTCAGCATCATTACTCCAGTCTTCAGTGACACATGATCTTTCAGAAATCATTCTGATATGCTGATTTGCTGCTCAGTTATTTGGTGTTCTGTTATTGATAATGGTTCTTCTTATTATTAATGTTGATAATGTTTTTGCTGTTTAATATTTTATGGAAACCGTGAAACATTGTTCCTCTCACACACTTTAGAAAAAATATACACTGTAAAAAATAAAAAAATAAAGATTTAGTAAGAAAATGGAAAGAGTAGTGGTTATTTATTTATTTATTAAACATTTAAATACATTTCATAGAATAATTTTTTTAAATAAAAACAATCAAAATAAAACACTTACTAAAACTGTTTAAAAAATTGTTTTTTACATGTATGTTATTTAACTATTTACCAACATTGGAAAACCATGAACATTTTTCAAAATGATTGAAATATTCATTTAAAATTTCAGGGAATAATTCAAGAAAATATTGTAAGTCACAGTTTTTTTTTTTTTGGCTGACAAAAAAAGGGGGGATTTGATGCATTTTTTACATAGGTATTTAAAATAATTCTTCATGAACATTTTTATCTTCTGAAAATAGTGCGTTTGATCACTTTGTAAAGTAACAGCGCACTCTCTTCAACAAGACATGATTTGAGAAATCGTTCTGGAACACAAACTAATTTAGTGATAAAAATAAAGATGTTTGTCTCAGCGAACATCACTAATGAAATATCTTTTTTGATATGACTCCCCCTGTACCGTTGTCCCTCTCTAGGACTGTTTCTTTTTCCCTCCATTCTCTTTATACTGAGACCTATGACTTTATGCCAGTCTAATCGCACTAAAAGCCTGCTAAAAGGAAACATTGATGCCATTGCTGAGTTTGATTTTCTCGTACTTGAAGTAACGTCACAAAAACTTGCAGGATCTTTTACATCTCAACTCTAATGCCTCGGTCATACATAATTTGTTTTCTGCAATAAAGCAAAAAGTTGTTTGTCAAATAAATCCAAAAGCAATTATCAAAGATCCTAGTTTATTTATCTAATTACAGATTTGATCTAATTACGAATGGTACCTGTGGTGTAACTAGCCTGATTGTTTAGCAGGTCTCTCCACTTGTTCAAACTGGTTTTCAGTTGGTTTAGATGGTAAACCACGTGGAAACCTAACTAGACTAGCGGAAACCAGCTTGGAGTCTGTTTTTCTGAGAAGCAATTTATTTGACATAGAAGTTACACAATAACTCTGAAACACAATACATGTTTTACTGTCGCTTTTGGTCCATTTAATGTGACCTTGCTAAATGTTATATGTGTGTGTGTGTGTGTGTGTGTCTGTGTGTGTGTCTGTGTGTGTGTCTGTGTGTGTGTCTGTGTGTGTGTCTGTGTGTGTGTCTGTGTGTGTGTCTGTGTGTGTGTCTGTGTGTGTGTCTGTGTGTGTGTCTGTGTGTGTGTCTGTGTGTGTGTCTGTGTGTGTGTCTGTGTGTGTGTCTGTGTGTGTGTCTGTGTGTGTGTGTGTGTGTGTGTCTGTCTGTGTGTGTGTCTTTTCACTGATTTCTGTACCATAACTGTACCGTAGTACCAGCACATTTTATTTGATATATTATTGAATATTTTATTTTGAATATTTCATTGAACTTATTTAATATTATTTGAATGAATCTAGTTAGCATTTAATACCATGGTATATATCAAATCCTCTCTGATGGCTGATTTCCATTCCATCACAGTACGTTTTTGTAAGCGTATGCTGTTTTATGCTCAGGCAGCACTTTGAGGCTTTTTGAGATGAGAGTGCTTCATCTGATGCTATAGCAAACTCTGTGCCAACACTATTGAATTTGGATTATGAGTAAAATCTAGATAGCCTTCACAAAAAAAAACAAAAAAAAAAACAGACAAATACACTAACATGAAAGAGCCGCCAGACAATTCGATTATCGTAACTCATTTCCTCAAATGGCACAATAAAAATGAAAGAGCGTTTCTGAGGGGAAATATAGAGATCTAAAATCTTCCCCTGCTGGACACACAGAATCACTTTATCTCTGGAATAATATATAAATATGTATCATGATAACTGTTATTCCTGCCCAAACACCGAATTAAATATATGATCTAATACATCCAGTGAGCATCTCATGAAAGTCTTAAAATCCCATGATATGAACCTCCAAAGAACCAGTGTCCCTCTCTGTCATTCTGTCTGTCTGTGTTTCTCTATCTTGTCTCTTTGAGATCCTGCTTCCATGCAGTGAATGTGATTTCATAATGAAGTCAGACAGCTCTTACTAGAGAATATGAACTCATCAGAGATTGTTGCATAAAACCTGAAAGCTTGCGCTGGAAACAAACGTTGCATCCTGCTGAAGGGATTGGGGGAAATAGTCTTCTGAAGTTTAGCATTCATTTCAGAGTATTTCAGTTGGTAAAAAATCTAAAATGCGGTCATAATTTTAATTGCATATGTCATTTCTCTTCTTTGTCTGTATTTATTATTTTATTTAATTTTTCTATTTTATGTGATATACACATACTATATTGATACAAATTCATTTTATTTTATTTTATTTTATTTTATTTGTACACATGCTACATTAGTACAACTTAATTGAATCTAAAATCCAATCCTAATTGTAACTGCGCATGTCGTTTCTGGATCAGAACCCGCAGGACTGCAGTAAAGCTCGTAAGCTGGTGTGTAACATCAATAAGGGCTGTGGATATGGCTGTCAGCTCCATCACGTGGTTTACTGCTTCATGATCGCTTACGGCACACAGAGAGTCCTGATCCTCGAGTCCCACAACTGGCGATACGCTCCCAAAGGCTGGGAGACGGTCTTCCGGCCCGTCAGTGACACCTGTACGGATCGATCCGGAGCCACGACCGGACACTGGTCAGGTGAGTGCGAATCCCGCTGGATATGAGCGGCTCTCAACATGAAAATGTGCCTGAAGTCAATATGACATTACACAGGGCTCTGTTTACTTTTCTGTTAAAGTCATATTTTGTATGGCTCATCAGTGCATGTTATTCTAAAGAAAACAAAAAAATATACTCTATATCACTTTAATTTTAGCTTAAGTTTCAGTAACTTTCCTGTTTCTGTCATTTTTATTATTTTTGTATTTATTAGTTTTAGTTTTTTCACTTGAAGTTTAAAAAAAAAGTTAGTACATCAAGTTAAAATGCATGGAAATTAGGCTAAAATATATATAAAAATAAATGTAGGTTTTATTTTGTATTTTTTTTTATTTTTTTCAAATAATATTTGTTATTTCAAATAACAATGATAATGTAAATGAAATGTTAATGTAATTTTTTTTTTTTTTTTAGTTTAGTTTAGTTTACTTTTAGTTAACTATAATAACTGACAATTAAAAGTGACAATTTACCACCACTTCAAATTTGGCTTGTTCAAGTGGTGTTTTTAATGTTAGTTCTGCGGTTTTGAATCGAATAAAAAGAAAATAATTGAATGAGTCAAAATATAAACTATATAGACTATTCAATAGTCTCTTTTGCTCGCCACGGCTGCATTTTTTTGATTAAAAATACAGTAAAAAGAGTAATATTGTGAAATATTATTACCAATTAAGTTAATGTTTTTTCTAGTTGAAA
This sequence comes from Sinocyclocheilus anshuiensis, assembly GCF_001515605.1. Lineage (NCBI taxonomy): Eukaryota > Metazoa > Chordata > Actinopteri > Cypriniformes > Cyprinidae > Sinocyclocheilus > Sinocyclocheilus anshuiensis. Next base: position 941,450 of record NW_015554094.1, read on the forward strand.
ATTCACATGATCACATGTGTCACATGATCTTCAGAAATCATTCTAATATGTTGATTTGCTGCTCAAAAAACATTTCTGATTATTATCAAGGTTGAAACAGTTGAGCTGCTTTATATTTTTGTGGAAACTGAATTTTTTCAGGATTCTTTGAATAGAAAGTTCAAAAGAACAGCATTAATTTAAAATCAAATTTTTTTATAACATAAATGTATTTAATGTCACTTTTGGTTAATTTAATGCATCTTTGTTGAATAAAAAGTATGAATTATTTTTTTTTTAAATCCTTTGAATGATAAGGTGCTTAAATAATAATTTTCTTGATTTACTACATAATGACTGTTGAATATAGAAACCATTTTTCATGATTTTCCAGCAAAACCAATATGACATTAGATTTTGCTTTAGTTTTGCAGTAACATCATTCTTGTCTCTAAATGTATTCATGTATGCAGGTCTCCCTAATTAACACGTTTATCTGCGTTCTCTGATTGCATTGATAAAATTTATTTATTTTTTTTTGCTTTCCTTATTCATTTCAATGCATTTTTAAATTAACTTGTGATCTGATTGTAATTGTTATTCTTTTTATGCCAATTAAGCACCACTTTATATGAAGTGCGCTATATATCAGTTAAGCCAGGCCTGTATTTTTAATTTGTGCTTCAGCATTTTCTACTGTAAAACTCAGTCGTGTGAACTAGAGTCCACTTCTCTAATGCTCTTAATGCTAAATAGACAAAGTGTGAAGCTCTAGTACAAGACGGATATTTAAGTGTAATGAGGACATGTGAAAATTTCTTTGTGTCCTAATTATTACAGCCGAGGATCTGTCGAGGGAATAGATTATCTGAGGATTCTTGTCAAAACCCATTCCAGCCGCCAGAAAAAAGCGTAAAGAAGAGCTGTGAGTGCTCTTACATAAGCCTGGGAACGGCTTGGGAGTTTTTTCTTAAATATTTCATGCTTTAGCTAATTAAAATTTCAAACATACTCCGATCACATGTGCACTTGCTTGTAGAAAGGCCGTAAAGCAGCCTCCGGCTGGCCGCTGTTGTTGTGTGGTAATTGTTAGGGAGAGATTTAATGAGCTACTTGTCAGTTGGTTTGCGGTTGGTAACGGTCATAATTAGCAGACCCGTTGTAACTTGTTTTTTAACAAACAATTAAAACAAAGCCGGTGTTTCTATGCAACACATTCTTCCACGGTTAATTTGTGGTTTGTGTGTTTCTAAACTCAGTTCAAGTTCTCGTAGGTTAATCAGAACAATTTCATTCCTCTAATAAAGGTGTGACAGAAAAAAAAAGTGTGAGAGGAAAGTTCAGCCAAAAATCAACATGGTGTCATTATTTACTCGCTTTCATTGTTGTTTCAAACTTTATTTTTCTGCATAACACAAAAAGAGATGTTTAACAATGTTCACACTGCTATTTTTTTTAAATGAAAGTGAATGTGCACAGATTCTGCACAAAAATGACAAAAAAGCACCATAAAAGTGTAATAGAAGTGCATAAAAGTGGTCATTCATTCATTCACTTTATTTATAGAGCACTTTACAACTGCACCTGCAGACCAAAGTGCTGTACAATCAAGAAACACTTCATTAAAACACACAAATTAAAACAACACACATCCTACTAACAACAAAGACTAGCCCACCCTCTCAAAGGTTAAAGACAAGAAGTAGTTTTTGACTTCAACTTTTCCTAACTTTATATGGGGCCACTACATCTAAGATATCAGAGCAAACCGAATTGAACAATATCAACAGCTCATCTGGGCCCACAGAAGGAGAAGGAAACTCAATCTCATTCACAAATGAAGAGGAGTTATATACCTCAGAAAATTCTACCGCTGTGGATGAAGTAATAAGACGAGAACAAAACACACCTGACTGTGGCAAAACTGGTTTGCATGGAATAACAACATTAAAAATTACAGGCATGTGATCAGACAGACCATAATTTAAAACATCGACATTACAAATAGGAAGGCCCAGAGATAAGACCAATTCCAAATATGGCCTTGCTCATGGGTTGGATTTGAAATAAACTGCGTGAAATTAAAAGAGTCCACCAGCTGTAAAAACTCAGAGACCATAGGCTTATTTGGACAACACACGTGAATATTGAAGTCCCCAAGAATTAAAATGTTATCACAACTCGGTACAATATGTGATAAAAACTCTGAAAACTGCTGAATGAAATCCTTATTATATTTCGGTGGTCTGTAGACCAACACACACAGAACAGATTTCCAGCCGTCATACATCATCACTTGAGCCTCAAAGCTCTGATAGTTCACCTTTGACAAAAGAAGGCATTTAAATCCCTTCTTAAAAACGCATGCAAGTCCGCCACCCCGGCCAGTAGTTCTAGGGGTGCTAAAAAAATTTACAGTCATATGGAGAAAATTCAATCAGGGCGTGTGTGTCGCCAACATTAAGCCATGTGAGGAACATACTATAATTTGTAAGTTGTGCACAAACGTAAATAATATCTGAGAGCTGAAAAGAATGACTTTTGGGTTTGTTTGTCACACAAAACTATTGTATGGCTTCAGAAGACTATATTAAAACAAACATTTTAAATCTTATGGACTAAAATTAAAATATAGTTGTAATTTTTAAAGCATTTTTGGAGCTTGTCGGCATTCATCCCTATTCACTTTCATAGTTTGAAAAAGGGCAGCATAAATAAGTCTTTCAAACCTATTTCTGCTTTTTTCTGTAAAATTCCAAGTTGTGCACAAACTTAAATAAAATTTGAGAGCTGAGAATAATGACTTTTGGGTTTGTTCGTCACACAAAAGCTATCGTATGGCTTCAGAAGACTACACTGGGGGAACAAATCAGTGTAGAAACAGTTTTCATTCAGAAATTGCTATTAAATTTCACAAATAATTATGAAGAAATGGCAAATAATGTTGAAATTTTAAGGTAGAAAGACTGAAAAAAAAAAATGTTTTACGAATTTTGACAGTATGGAAAAGGGCAGCATGGAATTCTTCCAAATTTCTCCTTTTGTTTTCCATGAAAAAACATCATACGGGTTTAGAACAACATGATAGGATTATTATGGTTAACTGAAACTAAAATTAAAACTATTAACATAACATAACATTAACTAACTAACTAAATAAATAGAGTACTTATTAAAGTTGTAAAATAAAATAAACTGAAATAAAAAAAATAAAAAGAAATAAAAAACGTTTTTCAGCTAGTTGCCAAGGCAACATTTCTCATTTGAATCTAGTTGATGTACTAAAATGACTAAAACTAAAACTGAAATAAAAATTTATAAAAGCTATATAGATGTTAATAAAAATAAAAACGACAGAAACACAACAAAATTACTAAAACTTTCAAATTAAAATAAAAGCAGAAAATATAAAAAAAAATAAGTGATTTGAAAAATATTAATAAAAACTACTAATAATGACAAAAATGTCTAAAACTTTAACTAAAATTAAAATAAAAATGGAAAATATAAAACTAAAAATTGATTTAAAATATGAATAAAGACTATAGAAGTATCTTAGTGATGCTAAAATAACACTGCAGCCTGAGGGTGAGTGAATGAGTTGTATTTTTATGAGCTCTCCCTTTAAAAATGGTTAAAATTAAAATAAAAATGCAAAATATAAAACTAAAAATTGATTTAAAATATGAATAAAGACTATAGAAGTATCTTAGTGATGCTAAAATAACAGCCTGAGGGTGAGTGAATGAGTTGTATTTTTATGAGCTCTCCCTTTAAAAATGGTTTATCTACAGAATAAACATCCACAGCTCCTGCAGCTTTCTTGGCCTGTGTCTTTTTGTCTGTGTGTGTTCCTCTGGAGGGTGTTTGTGAAAGGACTGCGGGTAAGTGGCCTGTTTAATCTGACGTGTCCAGACTTCTGCCCCGAGACTAGTCCCAGTCATTCCAGCACCAGGGAGAGTCGGTTTGTTTGTGCGCGAGAGCTGAAACGGGTCACCTTGGCACGAGAAACCCGGCGACTTTTGAAGAAACTTGTCTGTGGAATGCTTTGGGAATATTTCTGCAGATCAAAGTCTCTCTGGTTTCCTCTCGCGCTCTTGTCCTTCCTCTGCCCCGCGTAACGCAAACAGCACCATTAAATCTAATCAGTCTTTATTTCTCAGGGGTGGCTTTGTATCGTCACACATAAAGCATGAAACGCTTTAATGCAGTTAAACGCTACAGGACACATCTGCATCAAACGTTTATGAGAAACTTGCCACAGGTCGAGCGTTTATGTGCGGTTAGTGCAGGGAAATCCACTGAAATGCAGGAAACGCAAGCTGAAAACATCGTTTTCCAGTACAAATACTTAAACATTCTTACTTGAGAAGCAAAATGCCAGAAGATATTAAGTCTTGTTTCTGACAAATTTATTGTATCAAAATGAAGTGAGTTTTTAATTAAAACAAGAATAAAATAGCTGCCAGTGGGGTCAGTAAAATAAACTTAATTCAAAGGGAAAACAAGATTATTTTTCTGACCCCTTTGGCAAATTATTTGTCTTGTTTTATATCTTTTCCTGTTTTGATATCTTCAATATAATATGTTTATATATATATATATATATATATATATATATATATATATGTAGTGAACTAAAACAAGAAATATCTGCCAATGGGATCAGAAAAATAAAGGTAAAACAAGATTTTTCTTGTTTTAAGCAAAAAATCTTTTTGTATTTTTTTTTTTTTCAGTACAAATATCTTAACATTCTTAAAACAAGATACGTTTACTTAAGAAGTAAAATGACTATTATGTCTCTTGTTTTCTGAAAAATGTTACCAAAATTAAATGACTTTATGCTAAAAACAAGTAGACAACAAAAAAAAAGAATTCAATAGTAAACCAATAATATTTTTGACCCCTTCTGGCTGAAATTTTGTCATGTTTTAAGCAAGATCATCTTGATACATTATTAGTAAACAGTAAATAATATCTTAATTCATTTTGCTTCTCGAGTAAATGCATCTTGATTTAAGAACATTTGAATATTTGTACTGGGAAAACATGACAAATAATACTGAAGAAGAATTTTTACTACATTTGTCTACCATAAACAGCTTACAGTTAATGCTGTATCACATGACAGAAGAATTCAGCACAAAAGCATGTTTGTGACCCTATTTTTCATTATTTAGCAGCAGTGTTGGTGTTGTTTTGAGCACAGGTGCATGCAGACAGATGCTGATAAAAGTGAGCGATTGTCTTCAGGTGCAGCTGCTGCCTTCTTGTTAAAAAACATGAGTTTTCTCATGCAAATTGGACATTTTCTTTGTTTTTACCTCGGCTATGCATTGCGAATTGGTTGTGCTTTAAAAGATGGTCTGTTGTTTAACATTTGCATGCATCTTGAAATGGTGATAAATGGGTTGAGTGAGCAGTGCCAGGTTGAGCTGCTTGATGCTAATGCTGCGGCTCTCGTCCAAATTCTGTTGAGCTTCCTACCTTGAAAGCATCATTGGCAATGCAGTGTTCCACATAGTAGGCAGCTAAATGCTTTGTTTTGGACATTTTGGCAGCGTTGCATAATCCCGGAATGCATTGTGATCAGCTCAGTATATTATTCAACAAAGGTTTGATACACAGATGTTTCATCCAATTAAAAATGAACCGTTTCACCCAGTATTTATCGTTTCACCCTGTTAGCAAAATGAACATGATGTCATCTTTTACTCACCCTCGGATGAAAAGAAAATTGCAATTGAATTTTGTTTCACGCAATTCTGAGTTTGGAATTTATTTTAGAAACATACCATAATTTTCAAGTTGTGCACAAACGTAAATAAGATATGGGAGCTGAGAAGAATGATTTTTGGGTCTGTCACACAAAACTATCGTATGGCTTCAGAAGACTATAGAAAACAAATATTCTAAAATTCAAATTTATATATTTTTTGAATTTTTTATGCATTTTTGGAGCTTGTCTACATCCATTGCTATTCACTTACATTGTATGAAAAATGACAGCACAGACAAGATATTTCAAACTCTTTTATTTCTGCTATTTTTGGTCAAATGAAAGTGAATGAGACTCTGTTAAGTTTCGAAAATTAAAAAAAAAAACACCATAAAATTACACAAAAGTGGTCTATATGATTTGTGTGCTATTTTCAAGTGTTTTCAGGTCATATGTTAATTTTGTTTGTGGAAATTACCATAATTTTGACTTTTTTAAGTTTTAAGTTGTTTATTTTAAAATCATTCTAATATGCTGATTTGCTGCTCAAGAAAAAAAGAAAAAGAAAAAACTGTGATCCACTACCATTCAAAAGTTTAGGGCAAATAAAATAAAAAAAAAAATAAAAATAAAAAAAGCTGCAAATATGCATTAAAAAACATTTAGAAATCTTAATTATTCCAGTTAATTATTCTTTATTCTGACCATTAGTGTATGTATTTGTGTGTTGGTTAGGATGCTAGAAAAGATTTGAAACAAAGTCAACATCTTATATAATTGAATTAAATGTTAAAATGTTGCTATAATATGTTTTTCTACAGGTGAGGCTCACGACCGGGACGTTCAGGTGGTGGAGCTGCCCATCGTAGACAGTCTTCACCCCAGACCTCCGTACCTTCCGCTCGCTATCCCAGAAGACCTTGCGCCCCGGCTGCAGCGTCTCCACGGCGACCCATCCGTCTGGTGGGTGTCTCAGTTCGTGAAGTACCTGGTCCGTCCTCAGGCCTGGCTGGAGAAGGAGATCCAGGAGACATGTGTCAAACTGGGCTTTAAACACCCCATCATTGGGTCTGTATATCTCTTATGTGTTTTCTGCACCCGTAGCGGGTGGGTGTTACGCTGATAAAACACTGCGAGATAAAGATGACACACGATAACGAGAATGAACATGACTCACAATCACAATGAAATTAATGAGAATAAATGAGAATGAAATTATTGCGGCCCCGTAGGAAGCACCATTGTCTCTTGACAGCACTGTGAAATGTAATAACCCAAATAATATAACAGAGTAAATCTATAGTGAAGCATAGAGATCAGCTGAAAAGAGAGAGATAGACAAGTACTGATATGTTTAGTGCATAAGTACTTGATTTCTGCAGTTTCTGAAACACTGGATTTTGGTGCAAAAAATAAGTTCTGAGACGTTTGTTGTTTTGTTCATCGTGACAATCTTCACAGACAAAACTTTTATGAATTTTGAAGCCTAAATGCAATTGCCAGAAGTAAAAATAAAATAAAACAAAACTTCCGAACTAAAATTAAAATATTTGTATAACTTTTAATGTGTTTCTGGAGCTTGGAGCTATTCACTTGAATTGTATGGCAAAGGGCAGCATGGAAAAGTAGTTGTTGTTTTTTTTCTTCTTATCTTAACCTGTGTAAAATTCATCACCAAATAAGTCATGCCATGCTATGTTATGATGCATTTAAAAAAGGTTAGCATGCTAACCTTGGAAAATGCATGATGCAAAAGAGAAGTGTTTATTTTGACCATTTGTTGTTTTGGTTGCATTACATGATATGTGATATAGATAATTAAAAATGACTTTAATTTACATATTTTCATTTTTAAGACTACATAAGTAGCTCAAACGGTAGAGTATGGTGCTAGCAACACCAAGGTCATGGGTTTGTTTCCTAGGGAATGCATGAACTGATCAAATTCCCAGCTTATTGTTGGGTTTGATAAATGTGTAAATACTGAATGCATAATGCATTTAGCATACCAAAAAAAAAAAAATGCATAATTGTTCACAAATCATTTTTATTACTTTATTTAAGTGCATAAATGTATAAATCAATGCATTTGGCAGATGATTTAATCCAAAGCAATTTACATCGCATTCAAGGTATACATATGTGACCCTGGACCACAAAACCAGTCTTAAATCGCTGGGGTATATTTGTAGCAATAGCCAAAAATACATTGTATGGGTCAAAATTATTGATTTTTCTTTTATGCCAAAAATCATTATGATATTAAGTAAAGATCATGTTCCATGAAGATATTTTGTAAATTTCCTACTGTAAATATATTCAAACTAAATTTTTGATTAGTAATATGCATTGCTAAGAACTTCATTTGGACAACTTTAAAGGCGATTTTCTCAATATTTTGATTTTTTTGCACCCTCAGATTCCAGATTTTCAAATAGTTGTATCTCGGCCAAATATTGTCCTATCCTAACAAACCATACATCAATGGAAAGCTTATTTATTCAGCTTT
>NW_015554094.1:949769-951572 GCF_001515605.1 Sinocyclocheilus anshuiensis
AAACCATACATCAATGGAAAGCTTATTTGTTCAGCTTTCATGTGATGTATAAATCTCAATTTCGAAAAATTGACCCGTATGACTGGTTTTGTGGTCCAGGGTCACATTTCATCAGTTCATGCACTCCCTGGGAATCAAACCCATGATCTTGGCATTGTGCTCTACTGTTTGTGTTACAGGTCTATACTGGATTTCCATTGAGGCACTAAATAGAGCATGCAAAGCAGGTTAAACTATTCACACTGTCCTTCACACTTTACTAAAACTCGACTGAGCAAATCAACATGGCTACTACAAACTGCATTGAAGAAAACTTATATAACCTATCAGATAACAGATGGGAGGATAATCCTAATTGTTTCCAGTTTGTGTCTCTGTCTTACAGCGTCCATGTCAGACGGACAGATAAAGTCGGGACGGAGGCCGCGTTTCACCCAATAGAGGAGTACATGGTCCATGTGGAGGAACAGTTCCAGTACATGGCTCAACGTGGCCACGTGGATAAAAAACGAGTGTATTTGGCCACCGACGACCCCTCACTGTTACAGGAGGCAAAAACCAAGTGAGCTATGAGTCCTTAAAGGGTCATGAAATTACAGTTTTGAAAAAGGTTCAGGGAAAGACGGGGAGACAAACAGCACAAATGGCTACTGATCCATTAGGTTTTGTTTCTCTCACAGTGCATGAGAGCATCAGAGGTTTCCTCAAATGTGTTCTGCAATTCACCATTGCTTTCAGCAAAATGAAGAAATGTATTATCCATGATTTTATAAGCTCCCGCTACTTTACACAAATAAACATTTACTCAGTGACAGCCAGAATTGAATGCACAGCCGTCATCACAATTTCATGAACATGAACATTTATTTATAGCTTAATTTTTTTTTTTAAAGATTATCATGAAAATTAAAAGGTTATTCTAATTTATTAGATTAGCTCAAAATTCACCAGTTTTCTCATACCATTAAAATTACGGATGTTAACATTGCCTTCTATGATGTGAAACTCTTAAAATCTCAAAAAGGAGTTTTGTGTTTAAAGACCCTTTAAAGTTCACGGGCACATCTTAAATTGGCCTCTTCTAATATTTAAAATTGAGTATTAGATTTAAAATGTAAAACATGAAATGTAGTATTTTGTGTGTTTTTCAGGTACACAGATTATGAGTTCATCAGTGATAACTCCATCTCTTGGTCAGCGAGTTTACATAACCGATACACGGAGAATTCACTCAGAGGCGTCATCCTGGACATCCACTTCCTGTCCCAGACTGACTTCCTGGTTTGCACCTTCTCCTCACAGGTACATCCATAATTGTTTAATTTATCAGTAATATTTTATACAATAAGGTGTCATTTGTTGACATTACTGTACACTAGTAGTCATGAACGAACAATAAACAATATTTCTACAGTATTTTTAATCTAAATGTTACTTTCAACATTAACTAATACATTTTTTAAATCAAAATTTGTATCTGATAACATTAGTTGACCTAACATGAACAAAGATTTGTATTTTTATTAACGAACATTAACAAAAATTAATAAATGTTTTCAATTTTATGACTTAAGTAAATAAGTAATTAAACATTGATGCAGTGTTATTTCAGTATCACTGAGATACTATTATAGTTTTTATTTAAAAAATGTATCAGTTTTTTTATATGTTCAGATTTTATTCAAATTTTTGTTGAAGTTTTAGTTTTGTTGTTTTCTTTTCGTTTTTAGAAGTGTGTGTGTGTGTGTGTGTGTGTGTGTGTGTGTGTGTGTGTGTGTGTGTGTGTGTGTGATATCTATTTAA
>NW_015554094.1:951705-956436 GCF_001515605.1 Sinocyclocheilus anshuiensis
ACGTGTGTGTGTGTGTGTGTGTGTGTGTGTGTGTGTGTGTGTGTGTGTGTGTGTACATATATACATATACAATTTTATTTCAGTTTTAGTTTGTTATTTCAGCTCATCAGGTTAAACTAAAAATTAGAAATGTTGCCTTGGCAACTGGCTAAAAAATTTTTATTTCAGTTAACATTCATTTTATTTCAGGTAATGAAAAAATATTTAATGGTTTTAATTTCAGTTTTAGTTTTAAATAACCATAAAAGGCCTTCGCTGAGGCACAATGCAGTGATGCGATTTGAAGAGAAAATATGCTTAATTATTATTAAAATAATGTCAAAATTCAAAAAGAATGAATGGTCTTAAAACAGGCCTCATGTTCATTTATAAAGATTCATTTTTAAAGAACATTTTGTCATTTTAAAATCATCAGTTTGTAATTGCAGCAATGGTAGACCACTAATGGTACTAACACAACAACATAATTAATAAATGCTGTAAAAAAAAATATATATATATATTGCTATAGTTACTTCATATTTATGGAGCCCTGCACATGACATGCATACAAAAATATATTTATTGTAGTTATAAATTAATCATTAGTTCCCTCGTTTTAGAAAATCGTGGCCACATTGAACAAATTTTAATTAAAGACTAATTTCATTAAAACAAGGGAACAAAATAGTTCAAAATGGCCATGATTAACTAAAATGAGAGAAAATATTCTTACATGTATTTATTTATTTCCCCGCATGCCATGTGTGGGGCTTCATACATATTAGCTAATGCAATAACTAATGTTAACCTTATTGGAAAGAGCTGCCGTTTTACTTTGTCACTTCTTGTTTTTCCCGCCCAGCAGTTTTGTGAATTTGTTCTTCTGGTTTTATCAGGTGTGTCGCGTGGCGTATGAGATCATGCAGACTCTTCATCCGGACGCCTCAGCTTTCTTCCGTTCTTTGGATGACATCTACTACTTCGGTGGACAGAATGCGCACAACCAAATCGCCATCTACCCGCACCAGGCGCACACAGCGGAGGACATCCCACTGGAGCCCGGAGACATCATCGGAGTGGCTGGAAACCACTGGGACGGGTACTCTAAAGGGGTCAACCGCAAACTGGGACGCACTGGCCTCTATCCGTCCTACAAAGTCAAGGAGAAGGTCGAGACAGTGAAGTATCCCACTTACCCAGAAGCAGACAAGCTGCTGAGCTTATAGAACAACACACATTAATAATTAACGCACAGATGGCTGAACTTGCCATGCAGAGGATCTCTTGATAACAAATACTCAAAGACACATGTGTGCGTGTTTGTATTTATAGGATGGATGGACCTTGTAGGTTTGTATAAATTGCATAAGGATCTCATGGACTGCTGTGGACATCAGAAGCCTTTCAAACGGCACTCAGATCAGCAGAAGCAAATGATAAAAAACATTTTTTTAAATTGTTTTAATGTTTTTTAAATATTCTCTTGCCTTTTTTGTCACTTTCTCTATCCTCAAACTGGAGTGAATCTCATGGAGGCTGTCAAGCATAAATTGAGGTCACATTTCACCCACAAACTCAGGAGAAAAAGTAAGAAATTATATTTTGCATTAAGAAAATGAAGCCTATTTGAATATTTTGCATTGACATTTATTTTCATGAAGTAAAAAAGGAAGGTCTGCACTCTAAAAAAATATGTATTAATTTAAAGCAGGGGATAAAATCTAATACAAACGTTTCAGCTTATTTTCATAAAATAAAATTTCTTATTTTCATAAAAATGGAAAGTTATTTGTTATTTTGTCATTTATTCATTTTTAAGGTATTTATTTATAATTTATTTAATTTATTATTAATATTTATGTTAGGTTTATATATGATTATATTAAGAAAATGTTTTTCAATTTTTTATTTTTTATACTGCCTTTTACTTAAGCTGATTTAAATTAATTAATTACAAACTCAATAAAACGTTCTGAGACATTAATGAAAATGTATTTATTTATTTAGAATTGCTTTATTTATGATTGTCTATACATTCAGATTTCTAATATAATATTTTTACATTATGGTAGTATTTCATATACTGCTTTTTATTTTTGCTGATTTAATTATTTTTTTTTTGTATTTAATGTTCATGCACATTGCAGTAGCACAGAAAATGTGCTTAATTATTATTAAAATAATGTTGAAAATACACATCAAAATACAAAAAAATGTATACTCCTAAAACAGGCCTCATGCTCTTCATGCAAAATGTAATTTCTTATTTCTTTCTTTTGATTTAGTGGTGAAATCTGATTCGTACATTTCAGACTTCACTCATCACGCTGTGCTCTTAAGTTCTTTATCCGTCTTCAGTCTGTATGTGTGTGTTTATGTGTGCGTTCACACAAACTGTTTGTGCTCTTATTTATTGTGCATTCAAAGTGGTGGCTGAAATGAAAAGAAAATGCATTGCAGAACTTCAATATATATGTATAAAAAAGGAATTATTAAATAGGTGGAACTTCACAGTTTACCATCAATATCAAATTACTCATTGTTAGTGAACCCTGAAACATTTGGACATTTTACAAAGTAACAAAAATTTTAAAAATACTTTTAAGCATTAGATTTATAGTCAGATATTAAATGTTATGATTTATGAACATGGTCTCATTAGAGATTCATAAATATTGTTTTGTAAAGTTACTGTAGTACAAATTTTTACAATTACACAGATACATACATTACAACATTACACGTAAATGTTTTCATGCATGAACTGATATAATGTGCACACTGAATGCAATGCAAGTTGCTTTGGATAAAAATGCATAAAATGCATTAATTTAACATAAATATAATTTTAGATCAAAGGTGAAAATTGCCACTGTACTTTACATACAAATACCTATGAAAACTAATGAGATCACTCTAGATTTAAAAGGTTACAAAGTGGAATTAATTTGATCATTTTTGGTTTAATGTTCATTAAGCATCTTTTCTTTGATAGTGAGACTATAAACCCAAGGAATTAATTGTGTTTTTGAATCATATGGAGAAATGGATGTGATTGAAATGTCATTGTAGGTTCAAGGCATTTGTTGTTGTGTTAGAAACATTAATGCTAACCATTGCTGCGATTACAAACTGCCCTAGTGAAAAATAAATATACTAAAATGTATTTGAAATGTATTTCATGCTTAGTATACTACAAATACATTTTCATATTTATGTGCTTAATAAAAATACCCTGCAATTGTACTTTTAGTATACTAAACTGGTATACTTGAAGTCTGCTAAATTGGAACAACTAATTTTGTACTTAATGCACTTTAATTGTGCAGCAGTGCTGAGGTCAAGTCAACTTACGTTTATTTATATAGCGCTTTATACAATACAGATTGTGTCAAAGCAGCTTTACAGTGTTAAACAGGAAAATAGATGATCAATATTGCAAGAGGACAATAACAAACAGTAACTTTTTCAGCTAAAGTCAGTTCTTCCGGTTGACCTAATTAATGCAGCCTAACAATCCTTTAATGAATTTTAATTATAGAAATGTGATAGTGTGTTATGTGTATGCCAGGTTAAAGAGATGGTTCTTTAATCTAGATTTAAACTGACAGAGTGTGTCTGCCTCCCGAACAACACTAGGTAGATTGTTCCAGAGTTTGGACGCTAAATATGAAAAGGATCTGCCGCTCACAGTTGATTTTGATATTCTAGGTATTATCAAATGGCCAGAGTTTTGAGATCGCAGCGGACGTGAAGGACTATAATGCGATATGAACTCACTCAAGTACTAAGAAACGAAACCATTCAGGGCTTTATAAGTAATTAGCAAGATTTTAAAATGTATTCGTTGTTCAATAGGGAGCCAGTGCACAGTTGACAGAACCGGGCTAATATGATCGTACTTCCTGGTTCTAGTAAGAACTCTAGCTGCTGCATTTTGGACCTGCTGGAGTTTATTAAGCGCACAGAGCAACCACCTAATAAAGCATTACTATAATCTAACCTTGAGGTCATGAACGAGAACATTGAGAGCATAGGTCACAATTTAGATATATTTTTAAGATGGAAAAATGCGGTTTTACAGATGCTAGAAACATGGTTTTCAAAGGAAAGATTGCTATCAAATAGCACTCCTAGGTTCCTAACTGATGATGAAGAATTGACTGAGCAGCCATCACGTGTTAGACAGTGTTCTGGATTATTACATGCAGAGGTTTTTGGTCCAATAATTAACACCTTCAGAATTTAGCAGTAGGAAATTACTAGTCGTCCAATTTTTATATCAACTATGCATTCCGTTAGTTTTGCGAATTGGTATGTATCATCGGGACATGAAGAAATATAGAGCTGAGTGTCATCGGCATAACAGTGAAAGCTAACACCATGTTTGCTGATGATATCTCCCAAGGGTAACATGTAAAGCATGAAAAGCCACAGTCCTAGTACTGAGCCTTGTGGTACTCCATACTGGTCAATATGATACCTCATCATTCACTGCTACGAATTGATGACGATCAGATAAGTATGATTTGAACCATGACAATGCACTTCCACTAATACCAACATATTTTTCTAGTCTATTCAAAAGTATGTTGTGGTCGATATTGTTGAACGCAGCGCTTAAATCCAGTAGCACTAATATAGAGATGAAAAGTAATCAGATCTAGCAGTTTTTAAGGCTTTTCTGTAGGAGGAAGTACTTTCCCTCCATGCAAAACGAAAACCCTCTAGTTTTGTTTTCTTCCAGCT
>NW_015554094.1:959743-975162 GCF_001515605.1 Sinocyclocheilus anshuiensis
AAGTACTAAGAAACGAAACCATTCAGGGCTTTATAAGTAATTAGCAAGATTTTAAAATGTATTCGTTGTTCAATAGGGAGCCAGTGCACAGTTGACAGAACCGGGCTAATATGATCGTACTTCCTGGTTCTAGTAAGAACTCTAGCTGCTGCATTTTGGACCTGCTGGAGTTTATTAAGCGCACAGAGCAACCACCTAATAAAGCATTACTATAATCTAACCTTGAGGTCATGAACGAGAACATTGAGAGCATAGGTCACAATTTAGATATATTTTTAAGATGGAAAAATGCGGTTTTACAGATGCTAGAAACATGGTTTTCAAAGGAAAGATTGCTATCAAATAGCACTCCTAGGTTCCTAACTGATGATGAAGAATTGACTGAGCAGCCATCACGTGTTAGACAGTGTTCTGGATTATTACATGCAGAGGTTTTTGGTCCAATAATTAACACCTTCAGAATTTAGCAGTAGGAAATTACTAGTCGTCCAATTTTTATATCAACTATGCATTCCGTTAGTTTTGCGAATTGGTATGTATCATCGGGACATGAAGAAATATAGAGCTGAGTGTCATCGGCATAACAGTGAAAGCTAACACCATGTTTGCTGATGATATCTCCTAAGGGTAACATGTAAAGCGTGAAAAGCAGCAGTCCTAGCACTGAGCCTTGTGGTACTCCATACTGTACTTGTGAACGATATGATACCTCGTCATTCACTGCTACCTACGAATTGATGACAGTCAGATAAGTAAGATTTGAACCATGCCAATGCAATTTCACTAATGACAACATACTTTTGTAGTCTACTCAAAAGAATGTTGTGGTTGATAGTGTCAAACGCAGCGCTAAGATCCAGCAGCACTAATAGAGAAATTCAACCACAATCAGATGATAAGAGCAGGTCATTTGTAACTCAGATGAGAGCAGTCTCAGTACTATGATACAGTCTAAACCCTGACTGGAAATCATCACAGATACCATTTCTCTCAGGGAACTTAGTTGAGAGGATACTGCCTTTTCTAGTATTTTTTACAGAAAAGGGAGATTTGAGATTGGTTTGTAATTAACTAATTCTCTAGGATCAAAATGTTTGTTTGTTTGTTTGTTTTTGTAATGAAAGGCTTAATAACAGCCAGTTTGAAGGATTTTGGTATATATCCTAATGACTTTAACAAATTAATAATATTCAGAACAGGATTTATGATTTCTGGAAGCACCTCTTTTTAGTAGCTTAGATTGGTATAGGATCTAACATACATGTTTTTGGTTTTGATGATTTAACAAGTTTATACAATTCTTCCTGTCCTATAGAGAGAATGAATTCCTCAGGGAATCTATAGTGCACTGTCTGATGCAATACTGTAGCTGACGGCTGCATGCTTAGAATTTTATCTCTAGTAGTATTGTTCTTGGAAGTAAAGAAGTTCATAAAGTCATTACTGCTGTGCTGTTGGGAAATGTCTGTGCCTTTTGATGCTTTATGTTTCCATTAATTTAGCCACTGTATTGAATAAATGCCATGGGATTGTGTTTGTTTTCCTCTAAAAGAGATTAAAAGTAAGCAGATCTAGCAGTTTTTAGAGCTTTTCTATAAGTAGAATAGAAGTACTAGAAGTAATAAGTAGTACTTCCCCTCCATGCAATACGAAATACCTCTAGTTTTGTTTTCTTCCAGCTGCACTCCATTTTCTGGGCTGCTCTCTTTAATGTGCGAATGTGCTCGTTATACCATGGTGTCGGAGTGTTTTCCTTCATTTTCTTTAAGTGTAAAGGAGCAACCACACCTAAAGTGCTAGAAAAGAGAGAGCCCATAGTTTCTGTTACAGCAGGTTTATTAGATTATTTATTATTTATCAAGTTATTGGATTTGCTGAGGAACTGAGACAAGTCAGGAAGATTATTTATAAAGCAGTCTTTTGTTGTAGAAATTATGGTTCTACCATATTTGTAACAAGGAGTTGAATTTGCAGCTTTAGCTATATGGAGTATACACGAGACTAGATAATGATCCAAGGTATCATCACTCTGCTGCAGAATTTCAACGCCATTAACATCAATTCCATATGACAGTATTAGATCTAAAGTATGATTACGACAATGAGTAGGCCCTGACAAGTGTTGTCTGACCCCAATGGAGTTCAGAATGTCTATAAATGCTGATCCCAATGCATCTTTTTCATTATCAACATGGATATTAAAATCACCAACAATTATGACTTTTTCTGCAGCCAGCACTAACTCAGATAGAAAATCAGCAAATTATTTGATAGAGTCTGTATGGTGCCCTAGTGGCCTGTATACAGTAGCCAGTACAAATGTCACAAGGAATTTATCATTAACACCTGTTTCTTTGGATAATGTTATATGAAGCACCATTACTTCAAACGAATTATACTTGAAACCAGAGCTCTGAGAAATACTGAAAATATTACATCATATCATTTACAAAAAGCACTTTCATAGAAAGGGATCTAATATTCATTAAGCCAAGCTTTATCATTAGTTTATCTGTATTATATCTGTTTTTTATTTGTTGAACATCAATTAAATTGTTACACTTAAATTCGGGGAACAGACACAGTCTCTATAGTATGATATCTAGATGAAGGAATCTCTATGTGCTGAGAATTAGCTGACTTCTGTGATGTAAGGCGGCTAGCAGACGGTCAGTTTAGCCAGTCTGTCTGCTTCCTGACCTGGGCCCCAGTTAGTCAAGTACAAACACTAAGACTATGTGCCATATTTCTAGAGAAAACTCTAAGGCTATGTGCCATATTTCTAGAGAGAATAGCGGCACTACCCCTGGAGGAATGAAGACCATCTCTTTTCAACAGGTCTCTATTCAACTGCCCCAAAAATTTGCCAAGATGTTAGGCGCTCTGGCTCCTGGTAAACATTGGACTATGGTGGCTGTTGTCTCTAAGAACTCGCTAAGCTAGTTGCATCCAAAGCCGTATCTAAGGCCCTCACATTCTTACTATCCTAAATTAAAGTTTGGATGTGTGTCTCTAGTTCTGAGATCTTCTCTGTCAGCCTAACTATTTCCCTGCATTTATCACGTGTGAATCCCTCGCCGCTGACAGAGAAAGCTACATTATACATGTGGCAATCGGTGCAAGTGACAATAGCAGGAGAAGAAGCCATTACTCACCGTGATTGTTGAATGATTTCCGACTTACCACAGTTGTTTGATGAACTCATAAAAAAGGAGCGAGAGAGGAAAGAAACAGAGCGAGAGAGAGAGAGAAAAAGAAATGGTAGGAAACGAGAAATGCGAATGACAAGCTAACAGACTATCTAAAGATATACTGAAGTATATTTGATTGTGCTAAAGTGATTGTGCTAAAAATATCTTGTATTTAAAGACCAATATTATTCAAAGATCATGCAATCCTCACCAATAATGACATTAAAACATTTTAGGCATAATGTTAAGAAATGTGCATTGTGAAATAAAGAAATACTCCAAATAATTATAGTTTTATATCAGTAAGTCTCAAGCGATATGTCAGTAAATATGTTAATAGATTTGAACTATACTAGTATGAATTAAATGTATTTTAAATATATTACTTTTTTACTAGGGTGATCATTTGAAAATGACAAAATGCTCTTTATAAATGGTTTCCGGATGAAGGCAAAACCAACAGTTCTTTCAGCTTTCATTGTTTCTTTATTTTCATTGACATGATTTGTCTGTTTATTTGCTGCTTTCGACTCTGAAATGAGTTTAACTTTCTTTTGTAATGACGACAAATTTTCACTTTGTCTGCGAGACATTTTTCATTTGTTTTGTTTTGTCTTATATAAACCCACTGATCAATTAAGGTGAGAAATCTGATTGGCTGTTGTGTTCCTTCAGACGGTTGTGGGTCTGCAGGCTTTTACACTGCACTGATCAATGTTTCCTTTCATCAGAGTTCAGGTTTAATGTGCCTGCATGACATGAATCCCTCAGACCAGTGCTTTGTGATCGACCCCTAGCAGATAACTCTTTTTCAACGTGATTGTATTTTGTGTTGATTGTTTTTAATTGTGCAACTTCTATACGTCTTCTATGCATTCTGACGGCACCCATTCACTGCAGAGGATCCGTTGGTGAGCAAGTGATGCAATACTAAATTTCTCCAAATCTGATGAAGAAGCAAACTCATCTACATCTAGGATGGTCTGAGGGTGCGTAAAGTTTCAGCAAATTGTCATTTTTGGGTGAACAGTTCCTACAGTTTTCATTTCCAGTGCCTTGTTTCCAGGTCCCATTGTTTTGGACTGTAATTCAACCTAGGTTTACTTGCTCATGGTTTGACTTTGCACAGAGTTGGTAAGTGATTATGTCACAGCAGTCTCATAATATGTTTTCGAACAATTCCTCAGACTTCAATGCATGTATTTTACTGTAAACATGTTTTTATTTGATTTTACGCAGATCATCACAGATGCTGTCCACAGAGCTTAACTTGTATTGAACCAGTAAAAATCTTTGAAAAAGCACTCATGCAGTGATTAAATGAGCGAAAACCACTCTTCGAAGGCACTTCAATTATAAGCCTTCGATTATAAGTGTGCTGCAGTGTGACCTTTTTTTCTGAACGGATCTTAGTTTGGTTAATTATTCTGTTAATTGGCCACCAGTCCCTAGTGTTCAGATTTATTTTTGTCTGTGTGTCGCTCCTTCCATTTATTTTGAGCTGTTTCAGCATTATGAGAGACAGTCCAGAGAATCAGAGCTGACAGATACTCTGTAAAGTAATTCAGGAAAAATTAATGCAATAATTCAGTCATCATTTACTAATCCTCATATTCCAAATCCATATGATTTTCCTTCTTACACTGTACACAACAGTAGATGTAATGCAGAATATTCACATAGCTGTTTTCCATTCCATTTAGCGATCTTTCGACAATATTCATTATATTTATGTATTTACTCTGAAATATGGGTCAAAATGTTAGAGCATGGGTCATAATTTCAAGTCAGTCAAAGCATGCTTTTTTCAGCTTTCACTAAATGAATACAATGAAGCAACATATTAATTTTTCATTTATATGCATCAGCATGAAACTACATAATAATAAACAGCAATATTTATCTAAATGTTTTATAAGTCATTTTAACAAATAATCCCACGCAGTGGACATTTCTGAGTGAATTCTACAAATTAAGCGTTGAATCAGCGTTTTGTATTGATTCAGTTCGATCTGATTCACTGATCAAGCTGACTCATTAATGCACAAATGAGATCTGAGAGAACAATTAACGTTTGTGTTCAAGGGTAGAAAATTCAGGCAGTTTGTAACGACATGAAGGTGAATAAATGATTTCATTTTTGGAACTATAAACACAAATAGCTGTTCTGTGTCTTTGACTAAACTGGTATATTTGAAATGATGCTAGTAGCCTACTCAGATCTTTAATTGATGTAAATGACACCGGTTAATTAACCGCCCTGTGATTTGCCAGTAATTGTGTGATTAGTTAAGCCGAAGCTGTTCGTATGGATTTCTGAAATCTAGACTCTGGGTCTCTGGCCGTTTCTTCTCCCTGGTGTGTGTTTCAGCGCAGTTAAAGGTTTGCTGTCAGCTCGCCGTGAGCCCGCTATGATGACCATTAGCACGCAGCTGCGGTCAGCACGAGATAACCGGTGATTTAGAGCTCTCGTCTTATCTGCGGCGCGCGCGCATGCGTCCTGCTCAAAACCATCTATCTCAGTCCGCAGCCTTTGATAAAACTGCATACGTGTGCATGTTCCCGGCGCATATTTATGCGCTTTCCAGATGTCTGTTTACTAAAAACCGTTTGGCATCCCTTTATGGCGTTATTTTAATGACAAATGTCCAGAGCGCATTATTGTAGCGCGAAAGCACATTAATACAATGCGCGAGCGCGAATCTCTCTGCTCGCGTGCGGATTTCCCTTGCTCTCGCACAAAACCGGACGCTCGCGCTCAGATACACGCTGCTCTCTGCCCAGAGAGAGTGCGCGCATTTAAAACGTGTCTCTCCTCTCACTCAAACTGTGTCCTGTGCACTCTCAAATCTCTCTGTGCTCATGCGCTATAGATATTAATTATTTTCGCACCTGAATTAAACATCGTCAAAGGTTATTACAGATCCATCATTGAAATTTGATTGGTTGATAACTTTTGACAAAGTTTAATTCAGGTGCGCCCGGAGAGAGACACGTTTTAATTGCGCGCACTCTCTCTGGGCGAGAGCAGCGTGTATCTGAGCGCGAGCGTCCGGTTTTGTGCGAGAGCAAGGGAAATCCGCGCGTGAGCAGAGAGATTCAGGAGAAATTGTCATCATTTACTCCCTCTTGTCGTTCCAAACTGTGGAAACTTGTTTCCGCCACGGCATTAAAAAATGAAAAAGGTAATGGCGACTTTTTATCTCACAATTCTGACTTTTTTTCTTGAATTCTTAGAATTGCCAGATATATTCAGAATTGAGATATAAACTCAGAATTGTGAGACATAAAACATTTTTACAGATTTTACATTGTGAAATGTAAAATCTGAGAAGAAAAGTCACGAGATGTTATAAATGCGAGTTATAAATTAACAATTCTAAGAAGAACAGTCCGAATTGTAAGATTAAAAAGTCGCAGTTACCTTTTTTGAATTTTTATTCAGTTGCCGAAATTTAAAAAAAAAAAGTCAGAATTGCAAGAGCTCGCAATTCTGAGGAAAAAAAAAAGTTGGAATTGCAAGATTTAGCTTGCAATAAAAAGTCAGAATTCTGAGTTTAAAGGGTTAGTTCACCCAAAAATGAAAATTAGCCTGTGTTTTACTCACCCTAAAACCACCATAGGTGCATGTGACTTTCTTCTTTCAGACGAATCCAATCGGAGTTATATAAAATCCTCACACGGCTCCGGCGGGTGAATAAAGGCCTCCTGTAGCTAATCCATGCATTTTTGTAAGTTAAATATCCATATTTCAAACGTAATAAACACTTTTTTCTCACTTCCGTTGACTGTGGTACGTGGAAGTCGTGCAGGCAGATGACGTAAGACGTATGCGTCATGCGCTCGGCTCTGAGAAATGCAGGAGCAAAGGAAACAAAGTTTCCTTACTTTAGCAAAGGAAAACCAGTCTCCTCTTGGCTTATATCAAAATCCTCCCACATTTTTCTTTACAAATCCTCGTTTTGTGCTTCTAATTCGTGAACGGCGTTTTGTTTTGTTTTGTTTCCGCGTTCGTTACTTATCACGCAATGTTGACATCTTACGTCATCCGCCAGAACGGCTTCCGCGTATGACAGTCAGTGGAAGTGAGAAACAAGTATTTATTACATTTGAAATATAGGTATTTATCTTACAAAAGTGCGTGGATTCGCTACAGGAGGCCTTTATTCACCCCCCGGAGCCATGTGAGGGACGTTTTATTACGGATGCACGCACTTTATTTCGTCTTCTGAACTGTTGACAACCAACATCTGCTTACCCCCATTGGAAGGCTTGGAGGGGCCAGGACAATTTTTAATATAACACTGATTGGATTTGTCTGAAAGAAGAAAGTCACATACACCTAGGATGCTTTGAGGGTGAGTAAAACACAGGCTAATTTTCATTTTTGGGTGAACTAACCCTTTAAATCTTGCGATTGCGCATTTATTTCTCACAGTTCTGAGGTTTGTTGTTGTTGTTGTTGTTGTTGTTGTTTTCCAGAATTGCTAGAAACAAAGTACAAACTAGAGGCCTGCGCAGGACTGTTTTCTTAATTCCGCTCCCGCTGAATTTCTGACCGTTACCGCCCGCCCATTACCGTTAGCGTTACCTTACTCTCGAACCGTGATGAGTCAAATCTGACTCTGGCAGGGTTGTCAAGTCAGCCTTTTTCCCACTGATTTGGGTTACATTTAAACTGTTGCTGTGGGTCGATTTTTGGGTGATTTGTTTCAAAAACATTTTTTGTTATGCTGGTTGAAAGTCTCTTCACATCTTAGCAATCACTAGGTTAAGTGTTATAAATGTATTTATATGTATTTGGTCTGTGGAAGGCGTAGGACCATAAAATGTTCTACCAATCATATTCCTCGGTCCAAAGATTACGATAGGCTGTCCTACCTGCCTGTCAACGTATGTATTTGCATACCTCAGCGCAGACATGATACATCATCAGCACGTTCCATTACGCTATTGCAGACTGAGTGAGAATGGAAGGCATTATTATAGTAAAATTATTTCAACCTGGTCTCATGGAAAAAACGTACCCGGGGGCACATTTTCGCGAGACGCGAAATACGTACCAATAAGTACATATCACGGCAAAACCGTACCTGGGGGCACTTTTTCGCGAGACGCAAAATAAGTACCAATAAGTTCCAAAAGAAATTAACACTAGAGGCAGTAAAACTCCGACACCTTTTATTCCTTTTCACACACATTTACAGAGTTTCGATTAATAAAGCGTAATTTTCGCACAATTACTTGAAGAATATCATGGTATGACTTCAAAACAATTTTAATATGCTGGGAGATTTGAAAACTGATGCTTTTGAACGTTAGCACCACACATATCCAGCTTCATATCAATGGGTTTTCTTCGACAGTAGGTTTGTTCGGTAGCTCACCGAGTACGGAGATGTACTTGAGAGGCGAGGAGCTCTGGTTCCAGTCCCGTATAACTACGGTTTGACAAAACGGTTCAAATCTGCATATAAGTAAGTTAAAATGACATGGTTAATAAAAACGTGCCAGGGTTCACGTATTGAACCCGTGTTTTAGCGCCACTCAGTGGACATTTCTCTTTGAAACTGCGGCGAAACGTGCAGTAAGGTACGTAAAAACAGTGTTGCAGAAAAGCACCTAGAGGTACGTATTTTTATGAGACTGGGTTGAATTATTTGCTTTGTACTGTAATGTTTTCTCACCGTAATCTGACAGCGTTGCATCCAACTCTCCACTAATGCCGTCTCTCGTCGTTTCGCTAGTTAGCCTCTGCTCTGCCTGTGCGCGTTCATGTGTTTTGGAGGAGGCGTGGCTTTGCAGAGTGATTTGCAGGGAAAGCTAATCAAAGCTAGCTTGCTATTGATAGCCTCACCAAAATCGCCTATATTGCATAAATTACATTTGATTGAAATGTTTGTATTTAAATATTTTGCATTCTACCTACACTCTAAAAATGCTGGATTGTTTCAACCCAACTTTGGGTCAAATATGGACTAACCCAACTTTTGGGTTAAAAATTTTATGTAAAAATGTAACCCAACGGTTGGGTTAGTCCTTATTTGACCCAAAGTTGGGTTGAAACAACCCAGCATTTTTTAGAGTGTATGATAAAACTGCACTAAACATTAAGTTTTGTGAAGGAGGGCCACCGGTAGGAAGCCTTTGAACGGTTTATGATCAGTGTGCAAAGCAGTGACTGTAAAACATGTATTTTAGGTATGGAAATGACATAGTTTGAGTTTTGATATTTGGAATAGGATCAGACCTATCAGACAGGGTGTTTTATGCTTTATGTTTTCCAGTTGAAATAATTATTTTTATTTCTATAAAAAAGCAAAGCAACAGTTGGGGGAGGTGGCGCAGTGGGCCAGTAATATAATCAGTGTGTGACCAAACACCGTGTAATGCAGACTGCCGCAGCAAGCACAGTGTTTATGTAACTCCATCATTCTGTTATGTGCCAAATCACGGGACCCGCGGGATCCCAATCCCAATGCAGCCCTCTAGTACGAACTGTGAGATATAAACTCAGAATTCTGACTTTCTTTATTGCAATTTAGAATTTACAATTCGCAATTCTGAGTTTGTTTCTTGCAGTTCTGAGAAAAAGGTCAGAAGTTAAAATAAAAAGTCGCAATTACCTTTTTAATTTTTTTATTCCGTGGCAGAAACAGGCTTCCATACAAACCCATATGACTTGAGGTTACTTGTAGAAAATGTAGAAAGCTATTTTGCAGCACTTGTTGTACCACCAGAAAGAGTCTGTCAGACAGTAAACTTGAGCTTTCAGATCTTTCAAAACTGCTGCAACAGCAAACTTGAAAGTATGTGGAGTTCTTCAAACTCTAAAATGTTTGTTCTTCACACACACAGGGAAAGTGCGAATGTCAAACAGCAGACGGTCCCCAGATGACCCAGAGTGCTTCAGGCTCCGGTTTTGTTTTCATCAGCACGTAATCACTCTGTTGCTGTTTGACAGCTTAATGGCTCTGTGAAGAGTTAAAGGGGTGCAGACGTCCACTGCAGAACTACAAAAATCATTTCAGCAACACTCTGACTTTTACTGTGATACACTCTTAAAAATAAAGGTTCAGTGGTTCCATAAAGAACCTTTAACATCCATGGAATCTTTCCACTTAAAAAACAAAAATAAAATTCTTTAAATTTGAAAAAAAGTTCTTTCAATTATTAAAATGTTCTTCCTTTAACTGAAAGGTTCTTTGGGGAACCCAAGATTGTTCTTCTATAGAATCAATGCAAAAAACAAATTTTTATAATAATAATAATAATAATTAATAAAAAAACAAAACTTTGTTACCTTTTTCAGCCTTTTATTATTATTATTATGGGTTTAGACAAATAATCTTTTTTAATGTACTATTTTCTACATTTATAATAGTCTATAATTTTATTCTATGATTAAGTCGGGAAGACTTTAAAATATGAGATTTTTGACCAAAAAATTATGTTTTTCTTTGTCTAGATTCCAGTTCTGTATAGTTTAGACCTTCATCGTGCAACTTCAAAAGGTGCGTCATGCTTTTATTTAGTATTGAACGAGGAACACCATGAGCACTTGATCGCTTTCCTTCGTTATTCTCTGTTCTGTAATTCGTGAGGATTCATTCAATCATCTCAATCAAACCGATAATTGTTAAAATGACACTATTGAAAGCAGTGTATGTTCAGAATAAACCCAAAGCACTGCTGTCTGTTTAGGCTTCATTATTTTCTGTGTCTTGTAGATTTATTTCGATTATTTTGTATCAAGCACAAACTCTTGCAGGGTCAATTTTAAATGTGCCTTAAATTGACTGATCTTTAAAACTGCTTTCATGTTCTCAATGTGCAAACAAACAAACAAAACTGAGAGAACAAAGCCCAGAACTGGAAGTGTGAATAGAAAAGCCTGACATTAACTAGCAGAATTGGAGGCCTGTAAAACGTTCCACCTACAGTAGTAGAAATGACATTTTCTGCTAGTTAAAATACACTGTGCCGTTTGAAGAGAACGCAGCTAATACGGCAAAGTAGTTTGGGTTCATTATCAGATAATGAGAAGAGAAAAAGATTGTGTTTCATTCTCATTAGCATTCGGTTGATTATTAGAAGTTTTTATTTATATTAGTTTGCTTCAAATGAAATGACCTGTCAGTTTCAGTTCATTCTAGGTAATGGCTAAAATGCTTTATTATGAGTCAAAATGAGATTGATTTGCTTCAGCAGTATTCTT
Source organism: Sinocyclocheilus anshuiensis (assembly GCF_001515605.1). Lineage (NCBI taxonomy): Eukaryota > Metazoa > Chordata > Actinopteri > Cypriniformes > Cyprinidae > Sinocyclocheilus > Sinocyclocheilus anshuiensis. The sequence continues at coordinate 971,153 of NW_015554094.1, forward strand.
GCAATTGGATACTAATAGAAAAATCCCATTTTCCACTGAAATTTAGATTTCACAGCTCATTTTTAAAGGTCATGTTGCTAAATTGGAAATTTTGAAACTGTAAATGGTCCATTCAGAAATAAAGCCTTGTGTTTAATAAAACATGTATTTATGGGCTCTGAATGACAGATGGACAGCAGTACGTTTTTAAGCATAAGACGTGTTAAGAGACAGAAATATAAGTTATATTTAGCAGTTGTGATGTACATTCCTATAGCACTACGATCCAATACTTCTTCATGTCTTTATATTGGATAATAACTAAATAATAAAATAAAATTAATAAATAAAACTAAAGCCAAACTGAAATCAATCAATAGTATTGTTGATATACTAAAAATTTTTTGTTAATATTTTGAATTAGATTTTATTTTTATATTCTCAGTTTTCATTTTCATTTTTAGTTCAAGTTTTAATAATTTTGTTGTGTTTTTGTATTTTTTATTCATTTTTTATATCTGTATAATTTTAAAATGTCTATTTTTATTTAGTTGCTGCTGTTTTAGTACTTCAAGTAAATGAAAATTAAAAATGAAATGTTGCTTTGGTAATAAAAGATGTTGAAGTTTTTTAATTTTTTTATTTATTTTTTTGTTTATTTTAATCAGTTTTATTAAGTAACATTTTTTTAAATGGTTTTAGTTTTTAGTTAATAACCCAGACTTAAATAATTAAGATAGAAGTTTTTTGTTATCACAATATACAATGTAATCATTTATCACAATATACTGTATTGTAATTTTTATTATTTAATTTAGTTGAAATTAAAGGAAATAAATATGCTGTACCATGGTGTGTGTGTGTGTGTGTGTGTGTGTGTGTGAAAAATATTCATTATCTTTCAGTCTTTCATTTTCCTTGCAAAATATAATTTTTTTATAGCTTTTTTTAGGTTATCGTTTGAAATGTGACCCGGACATGTTTCTTGAGATTGACCTTAACAGGGTCTCTTGGTAGCAGTTATTAGATTTGATATGCTTTCTGGTTATTCTTTGCAACCTGTTCAAGGTAAAAAATGTCATAACAACGTGTTTCCCGAACCCACGACGGTCCCAGGAGTCTGCGGTCCAGATGCAGAGCGACGCGCAGGCTGATGGGGACTGTCTTGATTAATATTCCTCTGAAGACTCAAAGAACCTTTAAAGAGATGCAACAACAAAGACAGATTATCTACATGGGCATCTCTCTCTCTCTCTGTGTGTGTGTGTGTGTGTGTGTGAGTGTGAGTGTGAGTGTGAGTGTGAGTGTGAGTGTGATGTGTGTGTGAGAGTGTGAGTGTGTGTGTGAGAGAGAGAGAGTAGGCAGGAATAGAGATGTTCCCCAGGAGATAAATGCATGGATGCACCTTGAATTATTTAGTGTCCTAAAAGACACTTGAGAAATGTTTCGCTGTTGAGTTGCATTAGACACAGTGCCACTCCAAAAAGTGTTTTCTAATAAAGTGGGGGAAATCTTTTGAATTATTATTTAAAGTGTGTAGTCTGGGTGGCGTATTGTTGCCATTTGTAAGTTTATGATATAAAGTGATTTTCTGTGAATATTCCTGTTGTCAATATACTGAACATCCTCATGAAAAATATTACACATCGATCATTTAATTGTGTGATTTATTCTAGTCCTCAAATTGTACATACAGTGAGATTTCCACACTGTAAAGAACTTTTTTAAGTTGTAAATAAAGATTATTGGAGGACATTTGACAAGAAAATACTAATTTACTCTTTCTGCTTCTAAATTTCATGTTTATTTAAATGTTACTTGCTGTTTCTTTGTAATTATTTGCATTTTTTTCTTGTAGTTTTCTTGCAATTCCAAGTTTACTTCTTGCAATTCTGACTTTTTCAGAGAATTCTGAGTTTACATCTCGCAATTCAGTTTTTTGGTTTTCACAACTGATTAAAAAATGTAAAAGTTAATTGTGACTTATTGTCTCACAATTCGAGCTTTTTTCTCGCAATTGTGAGTTTTAACCTCAGAATTCTGAGTTTATATTTAGAATTGTGAGGGGAAAAAGTCAGATTCGTAAGATATAAATTATACTGCTGACTTTACTGAGTTTCCTCAATCCTCAGTTCAATTCCTCAACAGCCAAGTCACAGAGTCCTGCAGGGATGATGTAATTTGGAGGCCAAAACTCAGAATTGTGAGGGAAAAAGTCCGATTTTTGAGATAAAAACATTTTTATTATTATTATTATTATTATTATTATTATTATTCCGTGGTGAAAATGGGCTTCCATCGAAATGTGAAATTTTGAAGTAGAAAAATTTAAACAGTATTTTCTTGTAAAACGTACTCCAATAATCTTTATTTACAACTTCGAAAAATATTTATTACAGTGTACTAGTCATCTGACATTGAGTTTGGCATACTATAAAGTCAGCAAGTAGGCATATTTGGATGCAGAACAAGTCTGTTAAATGGCTCATCTCCTTCCTTCAGTGTTAAGTGATTTTCTTGCGCGTTTTAATGTTTGCCAGGTGAAGATAATTAGGGTTTGGGGTTTGTTTAAATAATGACTGCTAATCTGCTCCATGCACTCACGACTCAAGTTTCTCTTTTGAAGCAATAAAAAACACTTCCCAACATATGTGGCTCCATTTGTCACTTAAGTAGGCAAAATATACCTTAGTGTCTGTTCCTCTCTCTCTGCTCACTCGCCCAGTCTCTCTCACATTCTTTAGCTCTTTTATTTTATCTGGTTTTTACTGTCATGTTCATATCTGCTGAGCTGGCGGAGTGTCTGTAAGTGCTGATACAGGCCTTCATCTTATGTGAACTGCTGACTTTACGGAGTTTCCTCAATCCCATTGGTGTCTGAGTGTGTGTATGTGTGTGTGTGAGAGAGATCCAGCCGTATGTGTGTCTCAAACAGACTTGACTATCAAATGAGCTCATGCACATGAGAGAAAGCATAATGATATCTAAAGGTCTTCTAGCTGAAGGAAGAGCACATGTTGAAAATGGTAGTAAAACAATAGACTTTTGAGCCAAGTCACAGAGTCCTGTGGGGATGACGTAATTTGTAGGCCAAAACCCAGAAACGAGTTGCATTTTAGCACTTCTGGTTCCATCGTCCAGAAGTCAAAGGGGTTTTTGAATGGGTTTTTGGTTTATTCTATAACATAAAATACATCAGTAATACCACCTTGTAATTTTTAAAAAAGTGTCTAAATGGGACTACGTAGATTGTTGGGGACATTAAACATTATCACGCCAAAGAGGTAAACTCATCTACACACTAGTCCGCTTTTATACTTTATAATTGCAGTCTTGCAACTCTAACCCTAACTCAAACTTTCAGGGAAAAGTTTTTTGAAAAAAAAAAAAGTGACTTTCCACAGATTGTTTTGTTTTGACGTGCCATTTAGCCAGTGTTGGGAAGGTTACTTTGGAAATGTAATAGGTTACAGATTACAAGTTACCCTATTCAAAATGTAATAGTAGTGTAACTTTTTCAATTACTTTATTAAAGTAATGTAACTGATTATTTTTGATTACTTTTTGATTACTTTTCTAAATTTCTAATGAATGTTTATTTGCAACTGTTAATCATTTTCAAACATTTACGCCATGCAGGGATTACGTAACGCCGTTACATGTAACTAGTTAGTCCCCAACACTGCATTTAGCATTGGGTAAAATAGTAAAGTACTGATTATTTCACTGTCCGAATATACAGTTCTGCTCTTGGATATCTATTCATTTGCTGCCAAGTGCCTTAAAATAAACTGAAAGGGCAACAAACCTTAAAAATATATGAAATTCAGTGACTAATTCTGCTTCAGAAGTGTGTGGTTTGCAATTAGCTCTCTTTCATGTGAAAGCTTGTTTCTTCCATAGGATTAAAAAAAAATAATTGCTACTTTTTATCTCACAATCAGATCTTTTTTCTTGCAATTCTAAATGCAGGGTGCGAACTACGGGGGAGCTAGGGGGAGCTCGGCTCCCCTTAATAAGACATGGGCTCC
>NW_015554094.1:975329-991556 GCF_001515605.1 Sinocyclocheilus anshuiensis
GGGGAATTTACCGTTAACCATTTAACAGGTTTTTACTGTAGCATTTTTACAGTCTTTTACCGTTAAATTCACGGTCAATTTTTACAGTGTACACTTGTAGCTGTTATGTATCTTTGTAAGACATTGTAAGACCACGCGCAAGCGCACGAACCCCTCCCCCCCGTTATAAAAAAAAAACAAGTGGGCTCCCCCACTTGCGCACGAATGTTTATTGAGCAGCAAAACAGCATATTAGAATGATTTCTGAAGATCATGTGACACTGAAGACTGGAGGAATGATGCTCTGGAGTAAAATCAGCTTTGCATCACAGAAATACATTAAAGTTTAAAATATATTCAAAAACAAAAGCAATTATATTTCACAATTTTTACTGTATTTATTGTTTTGATCAATAAAATGCAGCCTTGGTGAGCAAAAGAGACTTCTTTCAAAAACATTTAAAAAATCTTATCAACCCCAGACTTTTGAATGGTATAGTGTATGTAAAACTTTATATTTAATAAAGAAATTTGTCAATGTAAATAAACATTTGCCTTTCTAAAAGATCAAAAGCATTGAAAGAATTAAGGTTTCCAAAAACCCCTTGAAAATGAATTAAAGAAACATGAGATAGGCCTATTTGTTGACTTGGCAAAATGTCAAGAAAATGCCTGATGCATGAGGTAAGGTAAATGGATTACTTTTATATAAAATCATACAACTGACATGAAAGATGGTAAGTAAATTAAATAAATAAAATAGGGCATGGGCGATATGGCAAAACAATTAAATCTCGATTTTTTTTTTCCAGAACGTTTGACAGATTCTCGATTTTTAAGTCAACTTGAAAATGTAACTACAACATGATTCATGTAACTTTTCTTTATTAACCCTCTTAAAGAAGTTTCTATTTCAAGTGCACCACACAGGAAGTTGTCAACATGATGAAAATGTTAAACAAATCACTTGTTAAATATCTTTGCAAAAAAATCGCCCAGTCCTAAAATAAAACTTCATAATTTTTCTTTTATGTTGTTTTTGGACTAACTTCCAAAGTCGAAACTTATAAATGTACGTAATTATACAGGAACTGCCAAGCAATCTTCAGTGCTTCTCCCAGCCTTAACGATGTCACGTAAGAAGCATTAGAGCGCAGAGCTTCAGGTCAGAGATCGGACACCTCTGAGTGCCTGTTCCCGTCCATCCATCAGCCGGCACGCACGCTCTGATCCATCACTCACGCGGATGGGAAAATCAGAGCTGCGAGAGATTGCTGGGAGACTTCCCATCTCCTATTAGAAAGGATTTCTGATTTATGTCTAATAAATTTCAATTACTAGCACCGCTTCCGCGCATCGCGCGCGCGACACAGGGCCGCAGCCGCGAGCGCGGGGAAACGGCAGGAAGCGTCAAACGATCTCCAATCACAGATGGAGGATTGATAGCGCGCTGGGAGCCTCTGGAACGGCGACAGCATTGATTATGGCTCCGGGCGCGGCGCGGCACAAGAACAATGTAATCACAGCACAACCTCGAACCAAGAGACTGTCACACACACACACACACACACACACACACACACATATTTGCTAAATTCAGGAAATGCACTGGAATTTAAAATGTTCTGAAAACCCTGCTGAGTAAATGATGAAATACTGCTTTTTTTATTTATTTATTTTTTTTTAGTCTTTGGTATAGTAATGGAATCCTCTGAAGTAGATTAAATATGACACAAAACTGGTGATGTTTCCTTATGAGCGTGTAGTAGGATGTTCCAGTACATGCAGTCAGAGGTCTATCATCAAGGTTAAAGTGATGAACATACTGCAGAATGAAAACTTGAGGCTGTTTATTCACACAACACCTCTTAACACTGTAGCTCACTGCCTCCAGCAGCTTATTGCTTCATTTTTAACACAAATACATTTGGAGTGAATCTTCCTGACCACAAAGAGAAGAGAAAATTCACTATCAATTTTTAAAAACCTAGTATGACCATGCATCTTGAAGAATGATGCTGGATACTCTTACAGCAGAAATATGGAGACATTGCAGTTAACAAAATAGAAAAGTTTGCTGTAGCTTACATTTGACTGCAAATAACAATATTCCTGTCATTAGACGTGTTTCATTGGGTGTTAAACCACTTTTTTCTCTTTCATTTGATTGGATTAGGATCTTTTTCTTTTTCTCTGGTGGCTGAGAAAAATCCCACAGACTTGAAGGAGGGTCCCGAGCCATTTCTAGAGATGTGATGCGTGAGTCTAAGAGACTCTTTCAACTTTTAACCACTTAATTTGCTTCTGATCGTACCAGCGTGTGTAAAATATTCAACAAGCCGCAGCACTTCACATCACTAAGAACATCATAATTTGTCCATCTTCACTCGCCAGCTGTGTATATTCCTAAAGTAAATGTGATTTCTGTTGCACACACTGTTACACGTCCATCTTTCCATGTCAATCCTTGGATCTTTATTTTTAAGATGTTCTGCTTACAGACAGTCAGAAGAAGGGTGTCATGAGATTTGCATTTATCTCCCCTGATGCTTTCCAGAAAGGCTTATTTTATTATGCGAGCTCTTGTAATAAATAAAACAAAAATCCCATCAGGGATTTTATGTTCATGGGAATATACAAAGCGGAGAGCTTCAGCTCATATTCAGCTCATTTGAATAAAGGTAAAAAGTGCAAATAATGTCAGAATGTCTCTGTTAATTGGGCAAGAAGCAGTTTCAGTTAGTTTGCCTGAGCTCTGCTACAAACACTTTCACTGCCAAGGGATGAAGAATAGTGTTTAAATAAGTTATTTTGGGTGCTTTGCAAAGAAGTAGAAAGATGTTGTTTGTTTCTTTATGTGATTCATCAGCATTAGCAACAGCAAGACCTGAAACTACTGTACTGAACACCAGGGTCATGCACCATTCAGAACTGAGGTGAAAATGTCTTTCAACATGTCAAGTTCCTAATAAAAGAAAAAAAAATTGTAAAATAGAATTTCCAAATTCCAACTTAATTCCTAATATTTTATATAAAAGTGACAGACAGTGACTGACAGAATTGTAATTAAAATTTGAATTTAAGGAAGTAGAAGTAAATCAGAATGATTTAAAGGGGTCATATGATGTTGCTAAAAAGAACATTATTTTGTGTATTTGGTGTAATGAAATGTGTTTATGCGGTTTAAGGTTCAAAAAACACATTATGTTCCACATACTGTACATTATTGTTTCTCCTCTATGCCCCGCCTTTTTGAAACACGTCGATTTTTACAAAGCTCATCGGTCTGAAAAGCAAGGTGTGCTCTGATTGGCCAGCTATCCAGTGCGTTGTGATTGGCCGAATACCTCAAGCATGTGACGGAAATGTTAACACACACACACACACACACGATAGATGATGGCAAACTCAGCCAAACCCAAAGACCTGAGGGGAGGAGCATTTCTGCATGACGTCTACTGACTAAATTAGGGATGTCGATTTTGAAATTAAGTAGTTTTGCACTAGCCAATGGGTTACTAGCAGCTATGACTAACTTAAAGAAGTGACGAATTCAGTGAATTTCAGTTCAAATAAAGTCAATATATGCAATGCATTCTGGGAAATTAAGTCCAAAATAGTCTTTTATAAAAGGCCTTTATAAAAACTTTAGGGCTTTTGGAATTTTCTCATACAGAAAAAAAAATATATAAATATTAATATTTAATATATTACATTTTAGTTATATTTCCTCATGTATTATATATGCATGCGTGTGTGTGTGTGTGTGTGTGCAAGATAACATAAAACCATTGTCTGCATTTGTGATCGGAGAAATGACACGAGAATGAAACGAGCCGTTTTAGGTAGGCGTGGTTGACTCTTAACTTTTATAAAGAATATCTCTTTGGATTTGAGACTTTAGTCTTTGCAACTTTATAGATCTTCTTTATGCACCAAGAGCTTGTAACACTCCAAAGAGAAAGGAAAAATTGAAATCGCATCATATGACCCCTTTAAATTCCTACTCAATTCCTAATATTGTAAATAAAGGTGGCAAACACAATGCAGAACTGTAATTAAATTTTTTATTTAAGAAAGTAGAGGTAAAATAGAATGAAATTCAAATAATTCATGTAAGTATAATTTTTAATGAAGTACATTTCGTTTTACAGTATTAATAAGCCATAAACATAAGCATTCATAACTCTATGAATGTGTCGTCTGAACTATAGGCTATACATAACTATAGAAGTCATTTTGAATAAATAAGCCAATATTTTAAATATATTTTTGGCTGAAAAAACGTATCTTTGTTATAGGAGTTCAGATTTTTTTAAACAAGAGCTTGCATTGACCTTTCTAGTTAAAATTTAAAGTCAAATTTATTTTAATTTCGGTTCATTTAAATTCTACTTTCTTGCATTCAAGTGGTAATTCTGCTTCCTGTTTGCTACCTGATTCAAATTCAGGAAATAAATTACATTTTTCAGTATTAATTAAAGGTGCTATACAATTTTTACATATCAGCAGACAACTGTTTGCTATGTAAAGATATAGTGTAGTAATGACCTTTATAGGATTTTTTTTCCGGCAGCCGGGATGGCTGGGGCGTATTTGTTATTGTATGTAAGCCCCGCCCCTTAAAATTGTTGCTCCTCCCCACGTTTATATGAGACCGCGAGAGTGACCGCCAAAACCGCTCTGTAAAAACAAGATTGGGGAGTGCAGCTTCCTTCTGAAGGCGAACTTCCACATGCCATGTTTCTAGCATAATACTTACCTCATCACTTAACATTGTTGACAAAATTATACGTTATACATCCCGTTTTCATAATTGGTTGCACGAAGGGGGCGTGGACGAACGGAGGGCGGGGGCGTGGCCGAAGTTCACGTTTTGTTTTTGTTTTTGTCTGAGATGTGACATCCAGTTATTGGAAAATCGTATATAGCACCTTTAACCATAAACACAAACGTGTACACCTCGACATGTTCTTCTTCTAGAGTTATCTTTTCTCGTTTAACTCAAATTAGAAGTGTTCGCACAGAATCTTACTGAGTGAGCAAGTAGGTTGGTTAAACTGCATGATTTTATCTAGCTACTTGAATAACTTCACTTCTTGTTTAAAGACACGGACTTTTAAAGGAAACTCTCTAGCGCCCCCTTGAGTGTCTGAGGTGTGCTACCGCCATAGCAATGCAGGAGAGTGCAAGTTACAGGTAAAACGAAACCTTGTGCTTATAATTACATATAAGTAAGCATTCACATATGCGTTTGCATACTTAAATGGACACATGTCAGAACAGATTGCTGTGATTTTACTGAGCGCGAGACAAATGCTGTAAAAAAAAAGCGGAGTCAGAGAGAAAGTCTGAGAGAACAATAGCATTGAAGTGAAACAGAAAGAGAGATTAAGATGATGGTTAAGGAGGTCAGATAGGAAGAAAATGCCATCAGAATAGAGAACAAGAGCTCTCAGAGTGCAGCAAACAACAGAGAGTGAGTCAAAGAAGTCACTTCTCATGAAGAAAGCCCAGAGGAACATGTAATTGCTCAGGGGTTGCACTTTCACAGTTCCAGAGACCTAATGGAGTTCTCATGTATGATGCATTCAGTATGAAAGCATGAGATGTTTCTCCTCAAATTCCCTAGCAGAATTAAAAATAGACACAAATGTAAAGGTGACATATAGTAAGAGTATAGAGCTATAACATGAATGTGGAAAGCCGCTCAGATCATTTGATTTAGAGAAAATTTAAGTTCATATTGAGATCTCTGACTTTTGATCGCAGACTTTAGCATCTTGGCACATTCGAGACACTTTTGAGATCTTTTCTGAAAGTCTAGAAAAGAAACATGTGAGACTACTATGGTCTTTTTCTCAGGAGAAACATCTGTAAATGAAAACTCTCCATTACAACTTACTGTTGTCTAAAAGAAACAATTGAGATATTAAAATAATTTTGTTTGTGATTTTTCTTTCACAAATTAAATAAACAATTATTTTTGAAATGTGCACTGATGAATCTCAGCAAAGAGATCCCTTCTTGAGTGAATTATATTTTGCATAAAGTAATGAAATCTTTTTTATTGACTCATTAATAACTTCCATTAATATAATAATAAATAAATAAAAACTTATTCTCAATATTATAATGCCTAAAAAATAATGATTTATTTTTTAATTGTATTTTTTATATTCATTGTAGTATTTGATGCAATTTCTTTATTTAATGCTTATCTTAATTTTATTTATTTTTTTAATGTGTCCAGGCATTCTCATTAATGTATTACTATGAATGACATTTGCTCACATTATAGAGACTTTAGAGAGGAAATGTGCTCAATTATCATGAAAATATTGTCACAGTGCAACAAATCTCAGTGGTCCTTGAAGAAAATGAATATATGTTGCTATTACTTTATCTTGATTTTAGGATGAAATATAATGTGCTTAATAACTGCTATTGTCAGAATAAAAGTTGCATTACATTGTTTTTTATTTAAATTGCATCTTAACAAGAGTGTGAGATGAGGGTCGACTGATTTTTTGTTTTTATTCGAATTTGTCTTGATGCAGATCAAAATCGCTATCCAGTCCCCTGCAGCACTACAGATAATGACCAAACTCATATCCTCATCCTCCATCAATCTGCACATCTGTCCATTGTCATTAATGTCATGATGAGCCGTTTGTGTTTGTCTTTGCTTGGCTGGATTTCCCCTGTATGAGTGCATTCAGATGGAAGACGAGTGCTCTGTCTCGGTCTCAGCTGGCCTGTGTTCTTCTGCAAATTGGATTAATTGAAGAAATTAGATGTTGTCTCATCCTGCACTGCTGCCCTTTCATCTTATTGGCCATTAATGGAGTTCTTTTCTCACACACACTCACAGTGTGTGCTTCATTTGAGGAAAGCTTTATCGGTTTCGCTGTCAAAAACAACACAGCATGAACAAATATAAGGAGATTACGGCGTGTTTAATACATCTGAAAACAGCAGTTTGTCTCAATGAAATCATGTCTACTATTCAGCAAAGTGAGAGGGTGTGTTATGATTTTGGTCGAGGCGGGACGGCTCTTCTTTAAGGTGTAACTGAAATATTCTCAACAAAATTAAATTATATGAAGTCTAGTAAGTGCCTTAGTAACCAATCACATTACAGCTTTGACATCATTGAATTTCAGAGTTGTGCGACACTCAATCGCCTTTGTTTACGGATCCCATAGGAATGAATGAGAAATGCCGTAAATTGAATCCCACCTGTCGCAAAAAGTCAGTGACTTCTCTAATAAAACGGCATTTGTTCGGTGTAAACTCTAAAAATTGTTCAATCAAAAAGTATTATTTAGTGTAAAACATGTTGAAGATTAGCTGATAGGCTGTCGATTCATTAAATGATAAGCTGTTTCCTCTAAACAGCTGTTTATTCAGTGTAGTGAAGCCTCTCCTCCATTGACATCCATTAAAAAAAAAAACGGCCTCTGGTCTCCTTTCCCACGTACTGGCAAACCGGAAGCGTTAGCATTAGCCGTTACGCTTTTTGGCTAAAGGTTGCAGGCTTGCCTTCTAGTGACTTTGGTAATAGAACTCATGACATTCCAGGAAATCCCTAATATGAACAAACATAGATATTTAGACGTAGATACCTCATTAGCGACTGTTTCTATGGGCCACTATACATAAGCCGTCCACCATATTGGAAGCATCAAGTTGACGTCATTCACCATAATAATCAATGAATTGTTGAAGATTAGCTGATAGGCTGTCGATTCATTAAATGATAAGCTGTTTCCTCTAAAATGCTGTTTATTCAGCGTAGTGAAGCCTCTTCTCCACTGACATCCATAAAAAAAAAAAAACGCCTCTGGGGCTTGATTTATAAACATTGCGTACGCACAAAATGGGCATGGAAATGTGTGTACGCAATTTTCCACGCACATATCAGGATTTATAAAAAAATAAACTAGGCATAAATATGTGCACTGTGCACTGAGTATGGACACTCTAGAGCAGGGGTGCCCAACCCTGCTCCTGGCAATCGACTGTCCTGCAAGTTCAGCTCCAACCCTAATCAAACACACCTGAAGCAACTAATTAGGCTTCAGCAAACATGATTTTAAAGTCTGTTTTACATCTTTCATACACAATTAGATTAAATATGACACTCTCAATACTGAAGTCCAGAAATTACAACATTTTCATATGAATTTAAACAGAAATATTTGCAGTGGATGTGCTGCTTTCGAACAATTTTCCCGTGGTATGCGATTTAATGTTTTAATCACAGCGAGGATTGCTTGGCGCATGACAATTCCGCTTTAAATTGTGTTCTAAATAGCAAAACACATGTTCTGAGAAAATACTTTTGTGCGAATAATGATCACTGATTTGTCTGATGGCTTTGGAACATAGACGGTAACGACAGACATAAGGATGCACTCGTTGATCAAACAGTCCATTGGCTGGTTTGAACAGGTTTGATGACAGTACTCTAGAACCTCTGTTCACAGGTGTCATGCACAGACAGTAGCCTAATGATAACCCCTTTGGTGCTCTTCCCAATATTGTGACAAACACCATATTTAAAAGATAGAATTTGAAGGAAACTGTAAGATATGCACGTTTTATTTTCAAAATGTTTTGTTATTGACAGACACGGTGAGTCAGGCAGTTATTTACACTGCAAAAAAATAAGGCCTATCTCCATTCAAATATAGGCTATAAACATTCTAAAATATTTGTTTACTTTATAGGCAAAATTGCATAAATTTGAACAGCAATGTGATGTCTCAAAAAGCATTTATAGTACGTATCTCATATTTTCCTAATGCATTGTACCCTTAACTGCGTTAAACATGGTGTCACGTGGATGGAATATGCATGGAAATGATATGCAGATTACGTTATGCATATTAAAACTAGGCGTTGTAAGCGCCATACATGGCTATTTCGGGGAGGAGACGGGGTGGAGATTCATGTAGGCACAATATTCCGCTGACTGGGTATTACAAAGGGAATTTTTCGCAGGTTCTGGCGTATGCATGGCTTTATACATCTAAAAACTTTTGTGCGTACGCACACATTTAGGATGAAATGCCAAATCGGAAGCGTTAGTATTAGCCGTTACACTTTTTTGGCTAAAGGTTGCAGGCTTGCCTTCTAGTGGCTTTGTTTCTAGTATGCCTAGTAAGACCTTAATTATCTGGTTCGGGTGTGTTTAATTAGGGTTGGAGCTAAACTCTGCAGAACTCCAGGACTGAGTCTGGAGACTCCTGGATTAAAGAGTAAATAATGATAGCTTTTTATTTTTTGAAAGCTCCAAGAGATTAAATCAAGATTATTTTAAAACCTAAATTACCAGAGTAAATTTTGAAGTAGTTTATTGGTTACCTGACAAACCAGGACAGACGATAATGATGTGAAAGTGATCATTTAAAATGAAACTTTAAAGGGATAGTTCACACAAAAATCATAATTTACTCACCCTCCACTTGTTCCAAAACTGTAGGAGTTTTTGCTTTGTTTTTTTCTTCTACTGAATGCAAAAAAAAAAAAAAAAAAAATTTTTTTGAAGAATGTTGGTAACCAAACATTCCATAGTACTTCCATAGTATTCTTTTGGAAGCCAGTGGCTACCATCAACTATTTGGTGAACACTGGTGAAGAAAGAAACTCATAGAGGTTTGGAACAACTTGAAGGTAAGTAAATGATGACAGAATTTTCATTTTTGGGTGAACTACCTCTTTAAGCAAAATGAACAGATATACAAAACAGACAAATATTTCATCATGAGTTGGCAATTTGACACATTTGAAGTAACTACAAGTAAACAGCGAAAATATCACAGATGCGGAAGCAGAGACATATTTTTCACATGCTAAAATAGCCACCATAACCCGCCTCAATTGACCTGTTTGAGTTCTGCTTTTGGCCCTGCGGCTTTAATGCAGTTTTATTAACAGGCCTGAATGTTTTTTTCACACGTGTGTTTTCTCTTGTCTTTTGAATTATGTTCCTGACTCGGGATGTTTTTACAGCAAGAATGCACCAATGCACTCGTTGATCAAACAGTCCATTGGCTGGTTTGAACAGGTTTGATGACAGTACTCTAGAACCTCTGTTCACAGGTGTCATGCACAGACAGTAGCCTAATGATAACCCCTTTGGTGCTCTTCCCAATATTGTGACAAACACCATATTTAAAAGATAGAATTTGAAGGAAACTGTAAGATATGCACGTTTTATTTTCAAAATGTTTTGTTATTGACAGACACGGTGAGTCAGGCAGTTATTTACACTGCAAAAAAATAAGGCCTATCTCCATTCAAATATAGGCTATAAACATTCTAAAATATTTGTTTACTTTATAGGCAAAATTGCATAAATTTGAACAGCAATGTGATGTCTCAAAAAGCATTTATAGTACGTATCTCATATTTTCCTAATGCATTGTACCCTTAACTGCGTTAAACATGGTGTCACGTGGATGGAATATGCATGGAAATGATATGCAGATTACGTTATGCATATTAAAACTAGGCGTTGTAAGCGCCATACATGGCTATTTCGGGGAGGAGACGGGGTGGAGATTCATGTAGGCACAATATTCCGCTGACTGGGTATTACAAAGGGAATTTTTCGCAGGTTCTGGCGTATGCATGGCTTTATACATCTAAAAACTTTTGTGCGTACGCACACATTTAGGATGAAATGCCAAATCGGAAGCGTTAGTATTAGCCGTTACACTTTTTTGGCTAAAGGTTGCAGGCTTGCCTTCTAGTGGCTTTGTTTCTAGTATGCCTAGTAAGACCTTAATTATCTGGTTCGGGTGTGTTTAATTAGGGTTGGAGCTAAACTCTGCAGAACTCCAGGACTGAGTCTGGAGACTCCTGGATTAAAGAGTAAATAATGATAGCTTTTTATTTTTTGAAAGCTCCAAGAGATTAAATCAAGATTATTTTAAAACCTAAATTACCAGAGTAAATTTTGAAGTAGTTTATTGGTTACCTGACAAACCAGGACAGACGATAATGATGTGAAAGTGATCATTTAAAATGAAACTTTAAAGGGATAGTTCACACAAAAATCATAATTTACTCACCCTCCACTTGTTCCAAAACTGTAGGAGTTTTTGCTTTGTTTTTTTCTTCTACTGAATGCAAAAAAAAAAAAAAAAAATTATTTTGAAGAATGTTGGTAACCAAACATTCCATAGTACTTCCATAGTATTCTTTTGGAAGCCAGTGGCTACCATCAACTATTTGGTGAACACTGGTGAAGAAAGAAACTCATAGAGGTTTGGAACAACTTGAAGGTAAGTAAATGATGACAGAATTTTCATTTTTGGGTGAACTACCTCTTTAAGCAAAATGAACAGATATACAAAACAGACAAATATTTCATCATGAGTTGGCAATTTGACACATTTGAAGTAACTACAAGTAAACAGCGAAAATATCACAGATGCGGAAGCAGAGACATATTTTTCACATGCTAAAATAGCCACCATAACCCGCCTCAATTGACCTGTTTGAGTTCTGCTTTTGGCCCTGCGGCTTTAATGCAGTTTTATTAACAGGCCTGAATGTTTTTTTCACACGTGTGTTTTCTCTTGTCTTTTGAATTATGTTCCTGACTCGGGATGTTTTTACAGCAAGAATGCACCACTTTTTGCTGCTTAGCTGGAATAAATTATACCATTCTGTCTGGATCCTCCGGCTGAAACCCCATTAATCTTAGCCGGGGTGACACGTGAAGCCATGGACCCTTCCAGCAGATTATTTTCAATTACCAGCAGGTCATGATGCACTTCTGCTTCCAGCGGTGACTGTTAATAAAACATCAGGCATATACTGACACCTGCAGGACGATATGGAGAATACAGGCTGGAGAAATATTACAAAGCCTTATTTCACAGTATCCATCCATCCATCCATCCATCCATCTATCTATCTATCATCTATGTCAGAACTGGCACTATAAACCTGCTCAATGTATAATATGTCTACAGATAAATATATTTATTCTGTATTCTATATTTTTTATTCAATTATGTCATACCGCCCAGCAGATTACCATGTTTTCATCACATGGTAAAACTGGACATGACAGTTTTCATATTGACACACCGTCATATGGAAGCACATGCTGATGTTCTGTGTATGTATGTGTGTTGGGATGTTCTGCATCACTATCACTCACACAAGTGTTTATTAATTATTGATCTGAGCGTGCTGTGCTCTTGTGATGGCACACTTCACTCTAAAGCACATTGCAGCAGCGCAGTAAAGGACCGGACAGACCAGAGAGGTGTTTTACTGGAGAATCGGGTTAGAAACTGGGGCAGAAACATAGAAATGTCCTCCAGAGAGCAGAGTGGCCAGAGCACGGCTAGCTCATGTTGAGGCTTTCGACTTACACTCTTCGTAAAAAAGGTTTTATATATATATATATATATATATACACACAGTATCTCACAGAAGTACAGAGTACACCCCTCACATTTTTGTAAATATTTTATTATATCTTTTCATGTGACAACACTGAAGAATCATCCTTAATATTTGCAAAGAAGTATGTGCATTTCTCAAATCTATTCGTACAAACAGTACCACACAATGGATTACCTGCAAAAGCCTGTAACTTACTCGAAATATTTTGTTCATCTCTCAAAAGTAAGTATTTATGTCAATGGACATATCAGTGCCATCAAAATGAAAAGTCCTTGTGTCATTGTTCACAAACAAGATAGTCAAAATGCTTAGTCACGTTGTCAATATAACAGTGCACTCTGTTAGTATTACCTGATATAAACCATGGCAACAGTTTGGACAGTTACTGTATTGAAATGCAGAAGGCTGCACTTCTTATGTATGCCATATATCCATTTCAAAATTACAAATTTACACATTACTGTATGTGGGATATTGCTTGAAAAAGACTGGATAGGATTCACAGTTACACTTTTACTTTGGTCTGTCTGGATTACATAATCAGATTCCAAAAATCAAGTACTCGTAATTACAGTTTTTACAGTCGCTTTGATGCGAATCATCCTTAATATTTGCAAAGAAGTATGTGCATTTCTCAAATCTATTCGTACAAACAGTACCACACAATGGATTACCTGCAAAAGCCTGTAACTTACTCGAAATATTTTGTTCATCTCTCAAAAGTAAGCCCCTTAGGCAGAACTTTGCTTTTGCATGCAGCACTGTATGAGGAAATGCAGTGCAGTCTATACACCTCCTGACGTGCCAGTCTGTCGGCCCACAGGTTTTCATCTACATCACAACGAATATCTTCCCTTGCAATGCAATGTGGAATTGGAATCAAGTGAACCATCTCACAACTTCATATATGTGGATGAGGCTGGCTTTAACCTGACCAAAAGCAGAAAGTGTGGTTGAAATGTCATCGGCCACAGAGCTACTGTTGTTTTGGCAGGCCAACGGGGAGGAAATATCCATTGTCAGAATTTGTAACTCTTGTGTTGTCCTCTGTCTATGCTTTCCAATTGAAGGTTCATGAGATGCACCTTTGAGCTATTTAAGGTAACTGGTTTATCATTAGCTGATCTTCATTCTCTTCATTAGTGAAAGTCAAGATTCACCTGCACAATTCATGGCAAATTTACACAAAGTCTAATAGAAATGTGTAGAAAATATGCTTGAAAATGTATGTCAACTAGATCAACCATTTTGCATTTAATGACTTATACGATTAACTAATGCCTAGATGTTTTGGGGGGTAAGACTGTTGCACAGAGAACTATATAGTACATTTTGAACAACGTGACATTAGCAACTGATAATGCAGGAAACCGCAGACAAATGTACATAATCAATTGCATGAATGTACCAAAGCAATCGCAACTTGTTCAAAAGAATGAGAAACTGCTTTTATGATGTGCACAATTGACTAGATGATGTGGAGATTGAACAAGTTTTGAGAATTTCATTTCTGATCTGACAAATGCACCAAAGCGACTGAGAAAAACTGTAAAAGTAATTACATTTTATAATGCTCATAATCAGATTACAGTTACTTTTTATGGATTACACGATTACATATTATTCACACAATGGCAGTAAATATATTTTCTTTTGCTGCTTTTTTATATCAATATGGTACGTTTAATGGTCAGTTTAAAACAAGTTAGATTAAAAAAAGTAATCTAAATGTAATCTAACAAGTAGTCAGATTACATTACCTAAAACGAGTAACCTATATTACATTAATAAGTACAGTTTTCATCATTTAATCTGTAATCAGTAATGAACTACAATTTGTAAGTAATCTACGAAGCTCTGTGTGTGTGTGTGTGTGTGTGTGTGTGTGTGTGTGTTATGACAGCACTTTTTTAAACTAAATTTAAATATCGTGATAATACCGTATACCGTGATAAAAGCATTGGCAATTAATCGCAACATGAAAATTTGATACCGGCATATCCCTAATATATATATATATATATATATATATATATCACACAGGTGTCCTATAGGCAAAATAAATGCCACTTGTTTTGATATTTTATTTAATGCAAATCAGACATTCAGACGTTTTTTTGGTGTGTCTTAAGTATCCAAAAACTTTTTGGGCTCACTTTATTATGTAAAGAGGGTGGAAACAGTCAGATTCATCCTCATTCGGTGCCACTGCAGAGGATGTTTTGACTGTTTGATGTTTGATAAACACTCAACCTTGGATCTTCTCAAAGGTTTCAACTCATCTGATCTGAGAAACAGGCACAGAAGCAGTGGAGGAGAAAGCAGAAGGAGAAAAGGGACAGATGAAGAAAGGCTTTTAGGAAGAGGACAGCAGAGTGTGCAGAAATGCACCGACACCGCAGGGACGCGCAGGGGCCCCTTAACATGCAGCAGGCATATTTCTGAATGCAGAACAACCTTATCATGGCACACAGGTCATGTGAAGAGTGTGTGTGCATATTTATGTGCTCTGTGTGTGTGTGTGTGTGTGTTGCCTTCTTTTTGTCTTTGTTGGTTTCAACTTCCTTTAGGTAAAAGGGTTGTCGTTCATGATTTAAATTCCAATTCAATTCATGGTAGCAAACAGCATGAAGAATATTAATTACATTTTTATAAATGTATATCATATATATGTATGTATAAAACATTATCCTTATATTATTTCTATATTTATTAAATAGAATGAAGTGTGCATTTTATATTTATAATGTATTTTTCTGTTCAAAATAGTTTGAGAAAAAATCAGAAATACTCTTAATATTAATAATATATATTCAGAAATGTTTACTAAAGTCCTAATGTGTGTGTATTTTGTATTTTGTTTGGAAAAATTACAAAAATCAGACAAATCAAATATAAACATATAGATATTTGAATATATTTCATTCTATTTAATAAATTAACTTTATTGGACCATGGCGTAAGAGCACTTCATTTCCCAGAATGCTCGTTTCCCCCCTAAGTCTCAAAATGGAATTGAACATCATAAAGTTTGAAATCAAAGTGGTGCCATATGATAAAATCTGGTTAATCGTTTGACCATACTGAAATCAGTTTAGATAAATATGTTTAATCAGTTAATATATTTTGTATATATCAGGTAATATCAGACATAACCAGTCAAAACTGTATAATGTAATTATTTATGTTTATGTATGTGTGTTGGAATAAAGCAACTCTGTTGTGTCACTGTGTTCAATTTCTTTTAATTGCAGTTCCGTACTTTTCTCTTCCTCTCAGTCCAGTTCAACTTCCTGCGTTGTGGTCAATTTAATTCAAACGAATTAATTGAAAGGAGCCGGTTCTTAAATCAGGATTTTGTCCAACCCTGATAAGTAATTCTATTCTCTCTCTTTCCTTGTGCATCAAGCCGAATCCCATCATTTGTCTCTGTAAGTCACTTTCTCATTAGTCATCTCACTGTCTCTCTGCTCTCATTGCAGTAAGTCTGTCATCAAAGTGCAGCACACATCTCACAGCAGCAACAACACCTCTATCCACTGCACACACACACTAACTACTGCAACACAAAATTCTTCAATAAGGGGTTCTTATGATAGCTGTGTGAGGAACACACTGACGTTTGTCAGTATTCACTGATAATCTTGCCTCTGCGTAGCTTCCACATATTACGTGCAACAGCCGGAGGTGTAATTAACATTAAAGGAATAGTTCACCCAGAAATTAAAATTTGCTGAAAATGTCCTCACCCTTAGGCCATCCAAGATGTACAGTGGGTACGGAAAGTATTCAGACCCCCTTAAATTTTTCACT
>NW_015554094.1:992080-1002341 GCF_001515605.1 Sinocyclocheilus anshuiensis
TCCACAAGTAATCCACACCACTCCAGTCCATCTGTTAACATCTTATGAAGCCAAAAGCTGTGTGTTTGTAAGAACTTTTTAAGATGTTTTTAAAGCGGTCATGAACTGAGAAATCAAAATTCCCTTGATCTTTTGACATATAAGAGGTCATTGTACTATAAAAACATCCTTTAAGTTTCACAACTCAAAACTTTCTCGTTAGTCTAAAAACAGCTTATATTGAAGCCAAACATCAGGTTGTGGAATGTGCCACTTGATGATGTAATAGTGTGGCTAAACACCGCCTCTGCAGAAGATCAACGTCTGTGAGAAAGTTCTGGCTGCAGACATGCACTTCACCGGCCCTCCAGGACCGAGTTTGGGCAGCCCTGGTCTAAAAACATCTTATATTGAAGCCAATCTGCCAAAACGACAGCATGTGGAATGAGCCACTTTATGATGTAATAGTGTGTCTAAACCCTGCCTCCACAGAAGAAGATCAACGCCTGCTTCTATATCACTGCCTGTTGAGCTCCGCCCACCGATTCTACATCACTGCCTGTTTAGCCCCGCCCACCGATTCATGCATGTAGTGTAAATAACGAGAGCAGCAAACACAGGTCTATGCAGAAACCAAACGATTAAGATGCTCAGAAGTTAACAAGATGCTGTGCAGTGGCAAGTTGTGGAAAAACACAGTCTTTGCATCGCCGTCCTTCTGATCCCAACATTAGGAATGAGTGGATGAACTTTATTTTTAATGAAGATCCAGATCGCGTCAGTAAGAACTCGGTCCTTTGTTCACTTCATTTCACCACAGATTCGTTTACAAACAAAGCACAATTTAACACAGGATTTTAAGAAAGATTGAAACTAAAAGACGATGCTGTGCAACTATATTGGATCCGACAGTAATGTCGCACCACACAAGTGTGAGGAACTGTTTTTATTACGTGATCTGCGACGTCTATTCAAACAGAGCGTTCTGATGAGGGGGTCAAAACAGGACAGAAAATAGCCTATTACTTCTAAATTATGTTGTTTTTTGATGTAAATATCTTGATAACATTATAAGTGGACCTCCGAGAACAATACAAAATAATAATAAAAAAAGCAGTTCATGACCTCTTTAATATCAAACTGTTGCTTCTTGCTAAAATATGAGCCCATAATCCATAATAACGCTTCCTCCAATGAAAAAGTCCATCTCCTGTTGTCTCCTGTTTTTGGCATGCTTGATCTGTGCAGATTTCTCTCCTGATTCAGATGAGACAACTTTTTCACTGGAGGAAGTGTTATTATGGATTATAGACTCCTATTTTAGCAGGAAGCAACGGTTTGAAGTTAAAAATGTCTTAATGATGGATGTTTCTTACAAACACAAATCTTTTGGCTTCACAAGACATTAACTGATGGACTGGAGTGGTGTGGATTACTTGTGGATTATTGTGATGTTTTTATCAGCTGTTTGGACTCTCATTCTGACGGCACCCATTCACTGCAGAGGATCCATTGCTGAGCAAGTGATGCAATGCTACATTTCTCCAAATTTGAAGAAAAACCAAACTCATCTACATCTTGGACGGACTGAGGATGAACACATTTTCAGCAAATGTTCATTTTTGGGTGAGCTATTCATTGAAACACCAAGGAACTGGAATATAGAACTCAAGACATATAGACTAATCTATGATACTTTTATTTATTTTATTTTTTTTGGAGCTTGACAGCATCATTTTTGTTAAATAAAAAGAGCTGTGTGAATTCTGCCTGACACTTCTTTCAAAAAATTAATAAGAGCTAAAATGATTTTGCTTCTTGCTCAATTTACTTCTTTAAATTCTTAATTCTTGAACATTTTGTCACAATTTTAGTTTATTGCACGCATTCAATCTAAATTGTGTAAAAGTTTACTAAATCTGTATATTGGGATTCCATGAATAATTTTCATTAGCATTAATGTAGCTTTGCTGACACTGGGCCCTGGGATTTCCAGTTCCCAGCATGATTTGTGTGGAATTGAATGGGGAGAGTAAATATGGAAATTAAGTGGCATTTTATGTGTTTTTGAGAAGACAGAGAGGCTTATTAGTGTTTTGTATTCTGATATATTGAGATTTAAAATAGTTTCTGTTTTGTTAGCAGTTTTAAGGGTTACCATTATTGTGAAGAGTGGAGCGTTTGTTTAAGTTCAGGACAGATGGATGAAGGAATTCTATGTTGTTGAACTCCAAAGAGATTTACAATGAAAATAGCAGCTGAAAGCTCACTTTTAGTTAGTTGTTAGATTATTAGATTATTTGTTGTTAAATATGGTTATACTTGGCATGCTAACATGTGCTTTTGCCCACTAATAGTTAGCTTAGCTGCTGGGCCACTTTGATATTTGGTGGCTTTATTATGTTTAAGGATTCCCATACACAAAGCGTTTTATTTATTGTTATAAAACCCATTTTCCAGTATGTGGAACCACCATCCACAATCAAAGGAGTTCAGCTCAAGGATTATGTCTTTGTGTTCAATGGAAAAAGAAAAGTCACACGGGTTTGGAGCGGCATGAGGGTAAGTAAATTATTTTTTGGATGAAGTAACGCTTTAATATTTATTATGTAAAGCTTGAATGGTTTGCTGCGGCTCAGATTCATTGGCCGTGAGCATTTGAACAGCAAATTGTTACAGCAAACTGCTGTAATTCTGCTGAAGTTACACTTTTGCTGCTGAGTAGAAACTTCACCTCATCTAAAGGTCAGATCCTCTCTCATGACCTTATTAGAACTACAGAAGGGATTCACAGACTGTGTGTGTATGTGTGTTGTGTTGCTCGTCATCAATGCATGGCATTAAAATTTGATGCTAATTCATCCTGCGCCTGGGAGTGAATGTGGAAGAGATGATGAGTTTAATGAAGTCTGTGTATGAGTTTCAAGTATGTAACTTGCTAAACTATTGCTAAGATGTTCTGTGTTGATTCTAGGTGGTTGACGAACATTGTCTGAACAAGTCTAAGTTAAGAACGATGTAGCGTTAGGAAGGTTTCGGGAAACACAGCCCTGATCATTTAGAAAAGCATAATTTGAGGTATCATTCCTGTCGAGCATGCTGAAGTGGTTTGTTCAAATCAAAACAAAAAAAAACTATTCCTTAATGGGGTTGAGTTTGACTTAATTTTTGTTTCCTAGCTAAATTTCACATACATAAACAAAAGCAAATAAAGACTGTATTTCTATATTCAACCTATGTGTCATCGTAAGGTGTAAATTTATTATTATTTTTATTTATTTATTTATTTTTGTTAATATGGCAACACATCTCCTTATGAAAATTAACCATGGTTTTACTAAAAAAAAAAAAAAGTTAAACCATGCTAACCAAAAATTTAAAAATGAAGTGAATCATTTTGCGACGCAATGGTTTAACTGATTCGGAGTTTCAAAAAGCTCAGTTTCAAAGACGCACTTTTCTAGCGTATTTACTTTAAAGGGGTCATATGATGCGATTTCAATTTTTCCTTTCTCTTTGAAGTGTTACAAGCTCTTGGTGCATAAAGAAGATCTGTAAAGTTGCAAAGACTAAAGTCTCAAATCCAAAGAGATATTCTTTAATGTTATTTTTAGCAACATCATATGACCCCTTTAACTTCTCAGGTAATATCATATGACCTATGTCAGATGTGGCCAAAATTGCAACAGTGGTTAGATACATATACATATATTTAATTGGTTGAGCAAAATTATTGCTAGGGACAATTTAGTAGGCGGTGGATATTGGTAGGGACATGTCCCTAGCGTCCCTTGTCATCACCTACTGGTGAAAAGCTATATTTTAATGCTAAATCTGCTCTTGACCATTGTTGACCATGATTGTTATAGAATTAGTAAATAGTAAATAAATTAGTAAATAGTTCTGCTGTCTGCAGTGATGCACCTTAACTTTCAGTTTGTTGATGCTTTAAATACAAATATTTTATTTGTATGATAAAGCCTCTAAGCAACACTAGATAACAAAACCCCAAAATGAACACATAAAAGGTTATACAACGATGTCAGGAAACAAAAAAAAAGACAAGAGAAGAGCACATTAGCCATCAGTTCATTACACAAGCGGTCCAGCGTTGATGCTCCAATCATGAGTCACAGACAGCTCACCGAATGATCTCCTGCAAACCGCCTGAGGAAGTTTATTATGTTTGCTCTAACGCATACTTTGAGAAATGCATCTCGAAATCACTGCAAAATGTTTTTTTTTTTTTCTTTTATGATGTTGATTGTTATGTTTTGAATTCTTTTTGAATCCTGCCTTGTCAAACTTAAAACAAACCTCCCTGAACCTTTTTTTTTTTTTTTCAACAAACTCCTGAGAAATCAACTTCAGCGCAACTCATTCCATTTTGACCCTGTAAAGCCTAACATATGAAATAATAGTCAGAAAATATCAGTTTATTGAACCTTTGGACAAAATAATAATAATATGTGCTTTATGTTTCATATCATATATGAAACTTTTTTTATAGGCTAGCTTATATAGTCTGATATAGTGAGAAAATGGAGGGAAAAAAACAGCAACATTTTATTCAGAGGCTCAAACTGAGCAAAAACAAGCAATTTGGTGCAGATGCTGATATTTATAAGGACAAAAAGTGATGAAATTCTGATGCTTGTAATGTAAATCAATGAGATCTTTATAGCAATATAGCAGATGCTTACAATATAAATATCAGTTGTCTTAGTAAGACAATATTTAAATGCTTAATTTGATGATCAAAACATAATGCAATGCAATACAATGATGATTGAGAGATGAACAAATAAACGTTCCTCAAAAGCTTGATGATCATATTTAATACTCACATCTGAACATGATTTTATGGATATTCAAGTAAATCTAAGTTGCTTCAGTCCAGTAAGCGTTCATGTTGAAATATTACTAACAAATTCAAAGTTATTAATTTGCTTAATATAATTTACTTTATATACTGTAATTTATTTAATATAATTAATTAATTACTTCCTAAGTAAAAGACAGAAGATGACAGAAGGCATGGAGTAGATTGTGTCTTTCACCATAGTGATAATTTAGAGGCCATGAAAATTAACCTATCAAATATGATACTGTACGCTTTATAGGGTTAATATGATCTAGTATGATATACTGATTTTTCTGATGGACTTAGGACAGAAATAAGAGCCACATGCTTGTATCATTTCTAAAAACCCAGTCACAGATGCAGTGCTGGTCAGTCTACATTTGACTTTTCCGGTTATTTTTTTAGGTGCCTCATGGTGACCCCTTGCATCGCTGTCTTCATCATGTTGAGCCGCCGCAGGGGGTACGGCGCTGTCAGACAGAGAATCCAGCAGAGTGGAAGAGATGACTAATAGAGACAGTCACGCAATAGAAGAGACTCATTCAGAAACAAAATGAGCAGGCCAACCTGAAGCTCCCTCTAAAATGAGTAGACTTCAACCCTGTAAAGCCTGACATATGAAATAACAGTCCGAAAAAATCTAATTTTTAGAAATGGAACAGTTTATTGAACCTTTACACAAAATATAAAAAAGTTTGCATATGTGTTTTTCGTTGAGTAGCACATTTGATACATCAGGCTTTTACAGCTCGTCTGATATAGTGAGAATATGGAGGAAAAACAACTCAGTTTTATTCAGAGGTGCAAACTGAGCAGAAATATACAGTTTGGTGCAGATGATGATATTTGGACAAATTATGATGATATATGGACAAAAAAGTGAAATGAAATTCCGATAGCTTGTAATGTAAATCAATGAAATCTTTTTAACAGTATAGCAGATACAATTTATATAAAATTATATAAATATCAGTCGTCATGCTATATTTTCTAATAATGCTATGTCTTAGTAAGTTGATATTTAAATGCAATAAAATACAAGGATGATTGAGAGATGAACAAATAAACGTTCCTCAAAAAGCCTGATGATCATATTTGATACATTTTAACCTGATTTTTCTAGAATCTAAAAATGTATGTCTGGATAATCAAGTAAAGATAAGTTGCTTCAGTCCAGTAAGTGCTCATCTAGAAATATTACTAAAAAATACAAACGTTATTCTTGTGTTTACTTATAAAAAATAAAAAAAATCGCAGATTTCAGAGTTGAAGGTGTTAGTCAGTTACACTAAAAGACCTTTCACTTGCTAAAAAATTCCAAACTATCAATCAGACGACAGGCATGGAGTAGATTGTGTGCAACAGTTTTTTCAGTGAAGTTTTGATCATTTAGAGGAGAAATTTGTGTATCAAATGATGCATTATTTGGTAAAACATATGAACTCAATTTTAAAAAAAACAACACTAGAATTTTAAAGCCAATCTTTTTAATGGCAAAAAAACTAGTTTTTAAATTCAGTGCATTGTGGTTTAAAGTACTACTAGATGTTTTGCAGTGCACATTTTGTCAAAAACATGCTTTTTAACATCTTCCTACCATTTTTAATCGGATAAATTGAGAAAATGGTGGTGAAATGTTATTAACTCAGTGGATCATTCTTGAGAAAATCTTGGTCAAAAGCTATTAAATGGACCCTAGGATGGAGATATGGAGGTCAGATCACATGCAAACCTTTGCGAAACCAGCATATGGAGCAAAATGAGAGCTTGCCAATTCTTGTCTCTTCTTGTCTCTTCTCGTCTGTGCTTTCATGCATCTTTTTCTTCTTCTTTTAGTTTCTTGGCTTTAGTTACAGGGCATCTATATATTATATTGATTGATCTCTACTTGTATTGTCCTAATAAGACCAGTTTCATGTCAAAATTGAACTATAATTCAATTACCAATTGATTAGTTCCTATCTGTAGTAGACCTTTAATATCCCATTTCCTTCCAGTTTTGATAATGCATTTTTAGTGTTATTTTTTAATAATACTAATTAGTGTAAAAACGAAAATGTCAGTGTTTTAAATAAAGATTATTGGAGTATGTTTTACAATAAAATTCTTTACTAGTCTTTAAATAAAAAAATATATTTTTAAACAGAAAAATCTAATTTAATTAAATATATTACTTGCAATTTCCTTATAATTATTTGCGAAATTCTACACTAAATTATTTTCAAGTACATGCTTTTTGTTAACATTTACATATTTATCTGTATTTGACTTATTCATGAGAAATAACGTGTTGCTTAGTGTTGTACACATGATTTCATCTCCTCTGTTTCTACTAACTTTAATTGATTTTTGAATATTGTATTATTCTCCACCTTTATTATCTGTATCCCATGCAAGTCTTGCTTTTAATTAATGATTTACCTTCATTTTTCCCAAGGGGAATTGCTATTTTGTCATTATGTTTCAACGCCGTTTTTCCTCATTTGTTGCTTTCTTGCCTCTCTGGTCTCGTCTGGGTTCATCTGTTCTCTTCTGATCTGGTCTGTTGTATTCTGCGTCCCGTTTCATTCCGTCAGCATGTAAATAAATATGAGCGGTTGTATTATTAGCATCAGTTCTACTGTATCTGAGCGTAAAATCTGTAGGTTTAACGCGCCTTAAATCAATTACACGGCTGAACAAAACGGCCTGCGGTGATTTGATGTTCCGCGTCATTCCTTCCTGTTTGCTCAGCGAATGCAAATAACGCTGCTGTACTGTACAAGTATGAAATTTGTAACTAAAATCCGGTGGGTGTGTGTCAGAGCAGGAAAGTTTGACAGCAACTAAACGCTCGTTCTCTCTCACGCTCGTCCTACAGATGTGACACGACGCCGCTGATTAATTCGGAACAGAACGCGCGCGAGAATCAGATGTAACGGATTTGATTCTCTCTTCCTCCAGGCCATTTTCTGTGCTGGTGGAAAATGAGAACGAAATGGATCTTTCTCAACTCAGTATGGATCGTGTTTAACGCTAGTGACAACCAGAGAGTCTGAGTAACTGTTGATGTCCATCAAAATCTCATCAGTCTCCTTTTGCATAACTTATATTGCATATTGCATATATTTATTCATTATTAGATATATCATCCTTTGAACATTCCCTTGTACATTCCATTTGAAGCATGCAATGTCAATAATAAGGCAATTCGTATTCAAAAATTGTTTTAAATGCCGCGAAACTGTACAGTTTTCTGTTTCAATTGATTAGTGGTTTCAAGTACTGCTATATATTTTGTCGTGCTTAAATTTATTAAAAAACATTCTTTTGAACGTCTTCCTATAACTTTCATTAAATAAATGATGTTCAAAAGTAATTATGCTAGATTGTGTTTAACTCTAGTAACCAGAGAGTCTGCGTAGCTGTTTATGTCCATCCGATCACAATCAGGTGGAAACACAGAAGAACAGTTAACTTTTTGCACGGAAATGATTGGATCTGTCATAACCTATTCAGTTCAGTGTATTAAATCTACCTGCTAGAGCCCCCTGCTGGTAATACTTAACAATGCAGGAACTCAACATAATGTGCCAATGTTGTTCAGCCAAGACCAATTTGAAGAGGCTCCAAAGTCCAAACTGGATTATAATGAAGAGAAAGAGGTTTTGTGAGTGGGATGTTGCGGTTTCATTAAGTCTGTGGTAAATCCATGTTTTTGAGAGGGGAATATATCCAATAACTTTTTATTCCTTTAGGAGATCAACACTGAATGCACTAGATTTGATTAAAAATATCCAGTGTCACATGATCCTTCAGAAATCATTCTAATATGCTGATTTGCTGCTCAGGAAACATTTTCTTTCTTTCTTTCTTTCTTTCTTTCTTTCTATTTCTTTCTTTCTTTCTTTCTTTCTTTCTTTCTTTCTTTCTTTCTTTCTTTCTTTCTTTCTTTCTTTCTTTCTTTCTTTCTTTCTTTCTTTCTTTCTTTCTTTCTTTCTTTCTTTCTTTCTTTCTTTCTTTCTTTCTTTCTTTCTTTCTTTCTTTCTTTCTTTCTTTCTTTCTTTCGGTAGTTAGTTAGTTAGTTAGTTAGTTAGTTGTGCTGCATATTATAATTGTGTAAACCGTGATACATTACCAATAAGCAAGCATATGAGTCAGTAAGATTTCAAATAAATGCTGTTATTTTGAACTTTCTATTCATTGAAGAATTCTGAAAAACAAAATGTATCACGGTTTCCAAAAAAATATGAAGCAGCACAACTGTTTTCAACATTGATAAACATAATATTTATACAGTATATACATAGTCAGTCACTAAGGAGTTTCTGTAAATTCTTTGCGTTTGTGCAAGTTCTGCAGAAAATTGTCAGCATCTTAGATGCAGCCTCCAGTCTGTATGCCTGATGTACTTGATTTGCTTTATGATCAGACAGAAGTGTTATGCAAGAAAAAGTTCAGAGATGCAGAACTGAAATAATGAGGCTGGTGCTTGTCTGCTCACTTTGAACGCTCTACATACATGCTACCTATAAACAACTGCTGAAAGAATCCCACAGACTTACACTGAAGAATGGACCTGAACCCTTTAGAACAGGGGTGCCCAAACTCGGTCCTGGAGGGCCAGTGTCCTGCAGAGTTTAGATCCAACCCTAATTAAACACACCTAAATCAGCTAATCATGGTCTTACTAGGCATGCTAGAAACGTCCAGGCAGGTGTGTTGAGGCAAGTTGGAGCTAAACTCTGCAGGACACCGGCCCTCCAGGACTGAGTTTGGGCACCCCTGCTTTAGAACACATTAGAAATATCATTGCAATGTGTTAATAGCCTAGAAATCGCATAACAACCTGTTTTCTCACTGTTTCCCTCACAGTTTCTCAGTAAAGTGTTGCACTGATATCTTTGTCTTTAAACTCTATACTTCCCCAACACTTACATGTGCTCATGAAAAATGAATCTTGACACAGGCAGAGGACATTTACTGGTGCTACTTTTGACTTGTGGTGGATGAGGAGATTCCCTTCACAATGTAAAGTGCTTTGAGTGCTTAGAAAAGTGCTATATAAATGTAATTAATTATTCATTTACTCTCTTTTTTTCCATGAGAATAAACAAGAAGAATCACACACCACAGAAGCGTGATGTGCTGCTATAAATAGAAACATGGCTACTGCTTCAGGCTGTGATTGTATTTGCACAGGTCAGGGCTGCTATCATCTGTAGAAGGAAGGTTCAAAATCGGAGACTTCCTGTGTTTCAAAGCAAATAAATCAAAAAAATGCCAGACATAAGAAAGGTTGTGACCCGAGTCGTGATTGACACGTCATTGTTCTGAGATGATGTTCTGTGAGTCCAGGAAAGGAATCGATGGAGCTGTTCATGATTTAATGTAGAAAAGCCCACACATGCATCACTAGCATGGCATTCAGCCAGACTA
>NW_015554094.1:1002513-1007094 GCF_001515605.1 Sinocyclocheilus anshuiensis
TGTGTGTGTGCGCGCTCGCGTACGTGTGCGTGCGTGCGTGTGTGTGTGGCCCCCGCATTATGATCCAGTGATGCCGTTCATACACTCATGAGAGCCAGTGATTAATTTCTACTGTAATGGACATGAGTTTCTTGTTAATATCTCTGAAATCATTTAAACTGTATTAAGTCCTTGTGTGTCTTAAAGAGGGCATCATGGGGTTCTCTGAGATATCAAATGTTTTGAGATATGGTGAATAGAATTGATCAGAAACTTTATTGATCTCTGTGGGAGGGGGAAATTGGTTAGCAAAATGGTTAACATTAGAGCAATAAGACATTTATTGAATTGTACAGTCAGCATTTTTGTTTTGGACATTTGAAAAGTCTCTATCAAAGATTTACTTGTTTTCTTGTTGAATATCTGGGTAAGCAGGTTCCAGGAGCCAATAATAGACAAACTACACAAACAAGCTCAAGTGTTTTATAAAGAGAGGAAAATATGAGGAAGATACTCTGTGAAACTGATAATGATATGCATTATAGTATGAGTTATACATTATAATATGAGTTAAAGGGGTCATATGATGCGATTTAAATTTTTCCTTTCTCTTTGGAGTGTTACAAGCTCTTGGTGCATAAAGAAGATCTGTAAAGTTGCAAAGACTAAAGTCTCAAATCCAAAGAGATATTCTTTATAAAAGTTAAGGACCCCTTTAAGTCTTGAATAATAATAAGAATTCAAGTTTGGTTTGGTGTTGAATAATATAATATTATATTATATTATATTATATTATATTATATTATCAGTGTCACATGATCCTTCAGAAATCATTCAAATATGCTGATTTACTGCTCAAGAAACTTTTCTGAGTTGTATCAGTGTTGAAAACAACTTTGTGTGAAAATCGTAATACATTTTATTTTTCAGGATTCTTTGACGAATAGAAAGTTCAAAAGAACAGCATTTATTTAAAATAGAAATCTTTTAGACATCATTATAAATGTATTTACAGTCACTTTTAATCAATTTAATGCATCCTTGCTGAATATAAATATTAATTTATTTTAAAGAAAATCTAACTGACCCCAGACTTTTGAACAGTAGTGTATATAATTATGTAAGTTAACTTTATTTTACATAATTAGTGTTTCTTATAAAAACTCTGTAATAATGTAAACCGAAAATCTAAAGACCTTTGTTTGTTCACTGATTTCCCAGTTAGAAATTATGAGCGCTGAATCTTCGCTCTGCTGCTCTCGCCTGCGCGCTTCCCTCATTCCCCTTCCAGAGTTCGATGCGCTCGGCTCTCGGCTCTGCCTGGAGTTCTCAGTGCGGCGACAGCGGTGCTGAATATGGCGACAGACGGGATGATTTTAACAAACCACGACCACCAAATCCGGGTCGGCGTCTTGACAGGTAAAGGCCAGAATCCTTCAAGTCATCCTGGGGTTTATTTTGGGGGAAAGCGGCTGCATATTCCCAGCTGTTTGCCAGCGGTGCTTCTCCTCCCCAAGTGTGTGTGTGAGTGTATGTGTGTGTGTGTGTGTGTGTGTGTGCGTGCGTGCATGTGTGCGTTTGTGTGTGTTTCTCTCATGGTCAGCGGTGATTTAAAGCCTTTTCCCCTCTTTGCCAGAGATTAATTTACCTGCCAAACCTCCTGCACGACAAAACATTCCAGCTTCTGGTTAATGTGTATCTGTTATATTATAATGAAATTTCACAGGAAGATATAGTTTTATCTGCGGAATTATTCATTTTAGTTTGTTAAACCTTTAAAATAGTTCAACGTTCTCGCCACAGCGTTTCATGAGCACATTTAATTCAGTGAATGTTGTATTATTTGTTAAGTACCCGGCCATATAGACATCGGTGATAGAGATGGGATTTACTGTCAGAGACAGTGGATGCAGTGGGCTGATATTAGTGAGGATGGCTGTGAATCGTGGGCAGAATGCTGGTTTCCTCTCTGCATGACAGTCTTGTTAATGCAAACATGCATTCGCCGGTAATTTCCATTCGTGCTTCATGTTTTGTTTTTTTGTTTTCAGTGATGCTGGTTTATGACGAATGAAATGGTCGAGCAAAGGCTGTATAATATGCGATTAATTCCCTTCCTCTGTCAAAAATGGAAGAAAATCAAATGTAGACTCGAGTTACTGAACGATGGTATTTTGTAAAATCTTCTGAATTGGCAGGATAATACAGCTTTAGGCAGAGGAAAAAAACGTGAAGGCCATGGATTTTCGTGTGATGTGATTGGTGATAACCCTCTCATGGAAATCCGCTGGTGAAGGTGGTAATGTGCAAAGATGGAGAGAGAGAGAGGAGCTCCATCCAGCTCTGAGGGAAACCCCGCTTCACCTCCCCCCTCCTCACTGCTGTAGAGCGGGGAAACCAGCAGCAACAGCGGCGGCGCTGTCCGTGGTTCTGAATTACAGCGTCCGCTCGGTGTGCGCTGTCCACGGTGCTGAAATGTTGCGGCCGCTCCGTGAGCGCTATCCTCGGTTCTGAATTGCATCTAGCGATATACATTGTGCTGAAATATAAGCGACAGTCACTTCTCACTGGGGTATTTACCTATATGTTCTACTCGGTTATTTATCAGATGGTTTTAGTTAGGGCAGTAGACATTGAAGGGGGACACGTCCCCCCAGTATTCAGATCAACGATATGGATTTGATTAATAAATTATTGTATTTGGTCCTCAAATGTGATTACAGCCTTGCTTTTATCAGTACATTTATTACAGAGAACATTCCATGGGAGTAACCTGAGGATATGTATTCTGCTCAGTTGCACAATGCATCAAACCTTGTTGGTCTTGAAACTACAACCTAATGGTTAACCATGCTAGATGTTTAACCACTAGTCTAGAGGAAATGTACAGGGTAATCAGGGCTACTGGAGTATTTGTCTTACATGTTATGCTCTGTCATTTATTAGACTATTTTATTCAGCATAACTAGACATCGGGGAGGACATTCCCCAAGTTTTCAGATGAGTGGTCAACCAATATGGCTTTTTTTCAGTAGCTTATTCCTAATGTTATTACATTCAAGTCCATATATGTTTTTTATATGAAGTAACTATTAGCAACAGTCAGACAGTCCCCATTATGTAAACTGAGGATTCTCAATAGCAGAATGGATTATACCTTGCCGGGTTTGAACATACAACCATTTGGTGAATAATAATTGATTTTTCAAGGGAAACAGGGCTGCTTTTGTATTGACCTGCATTGTTCAGAACTTTTATCAGTACATTTATTACAGGTTCAGTCACTATGGTGTAATGTGAGGTTAAGAGTCTTGAACAAGGGCACAATGGTGATAGTTCATATAGTGATAGTTCACTTTTGGTTACCAAGCCAGATGATGAACTACTGGTTTGCAGGACAAACAGTGATACTGGGGTATTGCCCTGCATTGTTCTTTACTGCTTGACCATTTATCAGATGTTTATATCAGTGCACTTTACTAGGACAGTCCCCCTTGAGTAATCTCAGGTTAAAGTATCCTGCTCAGTGGCACAGTGGTGATAGTGGTGATAGCTCCTTCTAACCACAGCACCACTGATGTACTGGCCTGTATGGTTTTGTCTTGCTTTAATGTGATTATCGTGTCTGCATCGATATCCAACTCCCTCAAAACCTCTAGTTTATGTCACCACACACTGTCAGTTAAGCAAATACAAGCCAGCAGACATGTACACAAACATGCAGTCGTCACGCTTGTCATGCATCAGATTACTTTTGCGACCCCCTCTACTCAGAGATGACATTTGAACAGGAAGCTCGCCAATATTTGTCTTGGTAACAAATCTACCATTTCCACTTCTATTAGTGACCCACTCTCTCTTTCTCTGAATCTCAGAAGGCCCATGTGTTGAGGGAAATAAAGAGAGGAAGGTAAAAAGAAAGAGGAGAGAGATATCACAAGTCTGTGTGTGTCATCTGACCTTTCAGAAATCTCTCTCTCTTTGCTGTTGCTCTTCCCTGTGTGCAGCTGTGGGATTTCAAATTGTTGAAAAGTGATTTCCTTCTGTATCTCTATCTTGCCAGTCACCTCTGAGGCTTTCACTTACAGGCCGTTGAAGTATCTGTATTATCAACAACGTAAAGATAAATGTGTTCAATGATCAGAGCTTATAATGTTGACCTTTGACATCAGTCCGTGTTGTTACTTCAGTCTTGTGTGCCTGTGCTTAACTAATCATTCAATGATGGAGGGCCCCATCCACATCTGCTCCATCTTCCCCAATGACATCAGGGTCATGTGACCAGACCTGTTCCCTTCTCTGGGGTTGAGAGGAGCTTTGGTTGGCATAGCAGCACTGTGGAGGTTTTAGGAACATGACAAGCATACAGGGACTCCAAGATGTAGGCTGGGGTCATAGTGTGACACACCCGACACGATACAGAGCTGTTGATGGAGACATTTAACTTTTCGTTCTCTTGTATTGTCTATATTTTATGAGGGCAATGAGACAGAATTGGACATGTGCATGAGTTTCTGTTGAGTGTTTTTAAGGACTTGCATTGTTAGCCATTGGTATTGGTGCATATTATTAAACTCATTTTATCCAGTATTATTTTAGTTA
>NW_015554094.1:1007174-1010916 GCF_001515605.1 Sinocyclocheilus anshuiensis
AATTAAAAAAAATAATTATTTCAGCTTAATTTTAATTAACAACATTTTTTTTTTTAGTTAACAACCATGGTTCCATCAAGGGTTTGATTTGTTGAATTCATGTACTGTAGTACATGGAAACTACTCCTGGATCTACTGGAGCCAGAAATTAGCATGTCTTTGGTTAAGAGATTTGTCATGCTGCATTTAAAGATCACATGATTAACAGAACCATCCGTAAGGGTTCTAGTCTCTTCTTATGTGTAGTTTAGGTTCATGTTTCAGTAGCTGTTGGGTTTTGAAATATTTAGTTCCACCCCCTTTCAGCACCGTGTCTTCAAATGGCTTCTTTTTTAGCATCCTCACCTTGGTGAGTACTGACCTAAAAATATACCCGATCTGACCTTAAGAAAGACCGCCATCTTCCTGTCACTTCTACAAAACATGAGTTACTATTAAGGGGACCAAGGAAAGTAGTTCAGCTCAGACAACCTTTCAACTGATCAGTGATTCACACTGGTTTTGTTTTGGTTTTTATTCTGATGGGACTCATATTTGCTTGATTTTGTCTTCCTTTCCTGTCATTAATGGTGTTTGATTAGTCAAGCATTATGTAGAATGAATTTTAATTGAGGTGGCAAACAGAATGCAGAATTACAGTTTGAATTTGAATGTAAGGAAGTAGAATTAAAATTAATTTAAATTCAATGTAATGTAATTTCCAGTGTTTTTTTTAGTATCGTTGAGATGCTATTATAGTTTTTATTAATATTTTCAATCGTTTTTATATTTTCCGTTTTCATTTAAATGTTAAAGTTTTTATTATTTATTTTTGTTTTTGTTATAAAAATATGCAGCGTATATGTATGTCTATAAAGTTGTTATTCATTTTTAAAACTAAATTAAAGCTGGAATATACTTTTTTAAATATTTTGTTTTATTTTAGTTAACATTTACTTTTATTTCAAGTTACGGAAATGTTTTTTAATTGTTTTAATTTTAGTTTCAGTTTTAATTAACTATTACAAACCTAGTTATTTTTAATGGTTTGACTCTGACAGCTTTGAATGTCATCATGCTAAAAGACTTGCTTGAAAGATTTGAACAAAGTTTGAAATGCCTTGAAGTTTGATGGTTTATACGATGGATGGATTGATGGATGGATAGATAGATGACACCTATAGGAATTTGTATTTAGTGTATGTATTTCATCACATTTAATAACATAACTCTTGTGCATCAAGGTCGAAAAACACTTAATTTCCCAAAATTAATCACTTACATTAACTTTCTTTGACTTGCAGTTCAGTGATGTCAAATTCAAATAACTATTTGAATACTGAACTGATTCTTCAATCCTACATTTTTTACAAACCTGTATAGCAACTGGACTTTTCTGTTTTCACCAGACAGACACTAAAATAGGTGATAAATCCTTGTGACAGTGACAGAGTGCTTCTGCTTTCATTTGACAGCGCTGTCATTATAGTCATTACATAAAATGCATTACTTTTAACTTGTCACACTGTTTGTACGCCTCATTAGTAAAGTGCAGCGCATTGTTGTTTAATTGTTGTTATCTGTTTAAGCACAACTGAAACTCTGTGTGTGTAAATTGACCTGGCACTGATCAGAGATTGCGAGCCAGATGTTTCGACGGCAATGCAGTGGTCAGTGTTATCGACACAAATGGAAAGGACCAGCTTTATGTTTTCACCCCGGCAACGCTTTTACATTACAGCTGCGCTTTTACACACACACAAACATATCACCTTTCTGCATGTCACTGAGCTGGATTCTGTCTGAACTTGTGTCCTTCCACAGCAGGACCATTGAAATTCAGTCACTGAACTGAGCTGCCAATGAGGAAACTCTCTGCGGCAGACAGCACACATCTCTCTCTCTCTCTTTCTCTTTCTTGCTTCTTAGCTCTAGCAAATCTGGATAGCACAGGATTGTGTGGGCAGCTTTCCAATCTCACATGTGTATCAAAGAGACATGCATCAACCACATTTACACGAGTTGCTAAATTTAAACGCCTGACAAAGTCATAAATAGTTATAAGATACAATCCCCACTGGTTATTTAGCATGACCAATTGAATGTGTGTGTTTTAACCCTTTTCCTTCCATTTCTTTTTCACTCCTAATCTCAGTTCTTCTGCCGGGTTTTTTGAGTTAGTCACCTGAACGTACATGCCATGTGATTAATGACTCTATTTTAAAGAAATTGTTACATTAATCCCATTTATGAATTAAAAACAGCAGTGTGCCTGATCGCAGGTGCTATTTTTGATCAATACATGTAAATAACGTAACAGTGTGCAGATCATTTTGTTTAATGCATTTTTATGCTTTATGCTTTCATCTGATGTCTATTCATAAACTACTGGATGTGTGCATTTTTATCTGATGGATGGATGGCTGGATGGATGAAACGATGGTTTACTGCAACACAGTCTCATCTGGACAAAATGCATCTTTACGCTTTAGTGCTCCATTTAAACACGTGTATGAGTGTGTGTGAATGCAAAAGGGGTTAATGCATCTAAAAAATGAAAACTTTTTGGACTTACCTCAAATCCTCTGCCATAATTTCACAGATAAACACACAAATGAATCAACCACGTGCTCCAAACACTCTGAGATACTGACCTTTTAAAATGGATTTGGGATTGAGTTAATCTTTTCACACACAGGAAATGATTGTGTTTGAACAGAAAAACCCTGACAGGTTGCGTTGAGTTTAGATGTAATGGAAAATGGAGATTTCTGCAATGTTAAAGTCAACATGAAATCAAAAGTGACCCTCTTTACTTAATACCAGTTCCTGTGCTTATTTTGAATGATTTATTGCAGTGCATGTTATTGTAAAAGCAAAATGTTTGTCTTTGCAATAATTCCACTGCAAACACTTTCTGATACGTAACACCCATTTTACACCATCACATCAATTCCTGATGGATAAGATCAAGTCTTGATCTGTTTTACTGTTTTACTCAAAAAAAATAGTAAAGTAAAATGGGATGTGATTGTTTGGTGTTGACTTTGAACATGTGGCAGAGAGATTTTATCTGCGCTGGACTTATTAAGAGCCACTGTAACACACGCGTGATCGGCAGTAAAAAGGAATTGCTGGGGAGGTGGACGGTGAACATGAGTTTTTGTGTTTTATGATTAATAGATTGTAACGTTACATGTCATGATACTTTGTAAGAGAGTTGTTTCTGTGTGTAGCCATGCTGGAAAGCTTGACATGCCCATAAAAAAGGATTTGGACACTTAAGTCACACGTATAAATGTCTGAATGTCATTGCATTACATAAAAAAAAAAAGTTAACATTTTAGTAATTTAGATATGCACTTTTGTAATTTTCTAATAGTTTTTATTTATTTATTTATTTATGTCACGGTTGCACTACTGAGTGGAGTGCGGAGCAAGGAACAGAGGGAGATGAGGAGTACATCAATCCAGAGAATTTTTTCCAAGGAAAACTCACGTAGCACATGTAGACATGAACAATACCGGACGCTGAACTAAAAACAGGGAACACTATTTAAACACATGACAAGACGAGGGGATGACGAGACACACCTGGGATCAATGGAAATAAACGGGGAACACTAAAGTTCCTGAAGCTAAGCAGGGTTAAGCCTGGTCAGTACCTGGATGGGAGACCTCCTGGGAAAACTAGGTTGCTGCTGGAAGAGGTGTTAGTGAGGCCAGCAGGGGGTGCTCACCCTGTGGTCTGTGTGGGTCCTAA
>NW_015554094.1:1013387-1020274 GCF_001515605.1 Sinocyclocheilus anshuiensis
TGGAGCGAGCTCTGGGGCTGGAGCCGACACTGGAGCGAGCTCTGGGGCTGGAGCCGACACTGGAGCGAGCTCTGGGGCTGGAGCCGACACTGGAGCGAGCTCTGGGGCTGGAGCCGACACTGGAGCGAGCTCTGGGGCTGGGATGAAGGCAGAGAACAGTACTTTTCTCCTCATCCTCCTCCTTGGGTTACGGGGAAACTGGGCAGCCGGCAGGCTTGTCGTTACAGTGACCGGCGGGCTTGAGAGGGCTGTGGCTGGTGGGCTTGACAACTCAAATATGGGCAAGAAGGGCACATGGGGAGCAAAACACACAAAATACGGAACAAAGTCTGACAATTTATTTATTTATGTATTTATTCAGTTTAATTTATAATATTTTAGTACTTCAGTTTATTTAGAGATGGCTGCCAAGGCAACATTTATAATTCTATAAGCTTTTCTTCTAATATTTTATTTTATTTTATTTTTTCCGCTGTATTTCAATTAGTGAAACCAACTTTTAATTTTAGTTAGCACACTAATAACAACAATGCTTTATATTCCAGTTCAATTCATTGCCACTTTTTTTTCAATACATTTATAATTCTCATTTAAGTTTCTCTAATATTTTATATTATTTTATTTTATTATTTCAATTAATTTAAAAAAATGTTAATAGTTAGTTTTTATTTTAGTTGGCACACTAATAACAACAGCTTTATATTCCAATTAAATTCAGTGCCATTTTTGATAAATAGACCTTTGTTCTGTTTAAAGTGCTACAACATTAGATATAGTACTGAAAATGAAGCCAGTCAGCTTGACTTCATTTATCCCCTAAAAATCACCACCATATGAGTCGAAGACACTGAGACTTCAAATGATGAAGAAAAATCAAGTTATTGAAGAGAAAAGATCCTGCAGCATTTGAGACACTTCATTTCATATTTTGTACTTAATGCAATGACATTCAGACACAGACAAGTGTGCAAATATTTTCTGGGCTCACGTAACTGTATATAAACATGTTAATGCATCTCTACATATCCGACCTGCAAGATGTAAAGCTGAAAGAGAAACTTTCCCACAGTGTTTGCGTCGGGTCTTGAGTTAGTGTGAGTGAGTAGAGTGTGTGTTTGTGTGTTTTACACAGCCGTGTGTGTGTGTGTGTGTGTGTGTGTGTGTTCTGATGAGTCACCACATGCTTCATTGCCGTCCATTGAACTCTTCTCTTTAATTAAGGAAGTGGGGATTAATAAAGTCGTCAGTGACCTGCCCACTCACAAACGCTCTTTCTCCCACATGGGTTTCACCACATCACGATTTGTAAAGTTGTGGGAGAAACAGCATTCATGTCCACAGCACAGTTCATGGCTGCCATAGCAGTGAGGATGCATTCATTTCAGTGTTATTTTAGTAATATGTATATACTATTATGGTATTATTCATGTTTTTTAGCTTTTATTTTTATATTTTTGGTTTTCATGTTAATTTTAGTAATTTTGCTTTTATAATTTTAGTACTTCAATTTATTTTATTTGAGTTAGCTTGCAAGGCAACATTTATAATTGTATATTTTTCTGTTTTATATTCCAATTCAATTCCTGAACTTGTACCGAGGTAACTAGCCGGATGCAGAATTGCCATGCGAATATGAGTACAAGGAAATAGAATTAAATTGAATTGAAATACAAAGAAATCATATAATTGTAATTTTTAACTAGGAAAATATTTTAAATGTTTATAGGCTAGATAGATGGATGGATGGATCGATAGAACAATAGACAGATAGATAAAATGTTAAATAAAAGGATGAATGAATGAATGAATGAATGAATGAATGAATGAATGGAACGGTGGAACGGAACGATAGAAAGAAACACAATAGATAAAACGATAGATGGGTAGGTGGATGGATAGATAGAATGATAGATGCATAAAATGATGGATGGACGGATAGATAGATAGATAGATAGATAGATAGATAGATAGATAGATAGATAGATGTGCACACTCAGCTCAGTAAGCATTCTGCTTCGTTCTTAAACACTGCCGATGTGTTTTATTCTTGTTGACTGGCGTGGGAAAAGAGTAAATTAGGTTTTGGAGGCTTCAATCCTCTTCCCTGCCTAAATTTAACCTCTTTCTCTGATGGCTTGTCGCTATCTCACTTACACACACTCCAGTGCACTGGATTCTTCTCCACACGCTATAAAAGCCAGTTCTTATACTTGCTGGTTTTAAATAATGAAGGAAGGTGCTTTTGCGGGGCAGAATGTGTGTAATGGCAGAGGTGAATAATTCAGCCTCATCTACTCTCTGTCCTGTTCACTACCACCATTATGAGAGAAGACACTCAGATCATGCAACGCACCATCAAATCATAATGTTGGCCTCTGGCCCCATGCACCGGGTCAGGCTTGCGTGGCCCTCGGAGGGGCCAGCCTGAGGTCAGGGCTTTCAGATGGACAGAGAGGGAGTGAGACAGAACTCAGGTCTGCTGAGATGAGCAGATATCTTCTCGTGAGCTGACGCAAAGGGTTTGGGTTTGCCTTTATGAGTTATAGTGTGTAATATTGGAAAATCCTGCTTAGATGTTCAAATGTGCTGGAGCTTCAGGGATTTAAAGGGGCAGTTCAGCAAAAAAAAAAAAAAAGTATGGCTTTTAGTATTTTAACAAAAATTATTTTTCACACAACATAAGCACTGTTAAAAAGCACCATAAAAGTATCATTAATGTGGTCCATATAAAAAAAAAATTTCTTTTGCCCTTTTTCCTATGTTCCTTTTTTGCCCTAGGTGAAAATCATACACTCTAAAAATGATTTTTCAAAACTGTAAATAGATTATTGGACTGTGTTTTACTATGTTTTCTACTTCAAAATTTTGCATTTAAGTCAATGTGTTACTTGCGGTTTTAATTTTTTGCAAAATTTACTAGCAATTTCTGGGTTACATTATATTTCGATAGTCCAGTTTAGACATTCTGCTAACATTCTACTAAGTAACTTTGCAACTACATGTCAACAAACTCTAATTAACTTGCAACTACATGTCAACTAACTCTCATTAGAGTATTAGTAGACTGTTAGGTTATGGTTAGGGTTAGTGGAAGTTGACTTGTACTTGCAAAGTTACTGTCAGTTGAATGTCTGTTTGTGGACCATCAGAATAAAGTGTTAGCAGATATTACCAGAAAGTCTACTAATACTCAAATGACTGCTAGTTGACATGTAGTTGCAAAGTTACTTATAGTTCGTAAAATGTCTAAAGTGGACTATCAAAATAAAGAGATAACAAACTCTGAGTGAAAACTGTAAAAAGTAAATCCAATTTTTTTTTCAGTTCAGGTCCAAATCATAGGTTGCATAGAGGGAAAACACAATTGTTCATCACTTATTATGTGACCAAAAGATAAGAAAATGTTCTGCTGTAATGCACCAATGAGAAATAGATGATGATATGTGCTTTAAAAAAAAACATCATGTTGTAAATGTCACAGCAAGAGGAATGGGTGAAAATACGGAGAGGATCTTAGAAAAGGGAGACCTTAAAAGAAGGCAGGATGAAAAGCGAGCGAGAGGATGAAATGAGCAGCAAAGGATCTGCAGTGTTGTAGTGGTAACAGTGAAGCTGTGCTGTAATTGCTGATGTCATCCGGAGAATTGAATGCAATGAAGGCAGCTGCTTACAGCCAGATTCATTAGGACAGCTGTGCTCAGAGCAGAGAGACAGACACAGCCGGAGAGATTGTTGTGTCTTGGGAAATAAGCAGATTCCA
Organism: Sinocyclocheilus anshuiensis; assembly: GCF_001515605.1. NCBI lineage: Eukaryota > Metazoa > Chordata > Actinopteri > Cypriniformes > Cyprinidae > Sinocyclocheilus > Sinocyclocheilus anshuiensis. The sequence goes on from NW_015554094.1 coordinate 1,017,148, forward strand.
AAATCAGAGCAAGAGACTGAGAGACAGACAGCTGGAGTAGAGAGAGAGAGAGAGAGACAGGGTTCAGAGGAGTCTCTCTTTCAGGGGAAATAAGTGCACTGCAGAGTCAGGAAACTCCAGCCATGAACAGTGTGTTTGAAATCACAGATGCTGTAAAGCAGCAGCAGCAGCAGTGCTGCAGCAGAGAGAGCCGAGGGTCTTCCCTTACTGCAGTGTGCTAAATGCGGCCCACCACTGCATACTAAACAACACCTCACACGACAACCGCAATACTGCACATCATACAGCATACTAAACAGCAAGAAATTAGCAAGACTTAAATGCATTCAATTGATTAAATATGACAATACAGACATTAAATGCTGTAGAATTTCTAAATTCTGAAGAATAAAACGTATCACGTTTTCCACAAAAATATTCGTTAGCACAACTGTTTTCAACATTGATAATAATCAGAAGTGTTTCTTGAGCAGCAAATCAGCATATTAGAATGATTTCTGAAGGATCATGTGACTCTGAAGACTGCAGTAATGATGCTGAAAATTCAGCTTTGCATCACTGGAATAACTTACATTTTAAAATATATTTAAATAGAAAGCAGTTATTTAAAATTGTAATAATATTTCACAATATAACAATTTTACTGTAATTTTGGTCAAATAAATTACAGTTACATCACATGAATAAATTGCATTATATATTCAAAAAGAAAACTGATATTTTAAATGAAAATAATATTTACAATATTACCATTTGTACTGTATTTTTGATCAAATACAGTTACATCACAGGTATTAATGACATTTTAAAATATATAAAAAGAGAAAACTGTTATTTTAAATTGTAATAATACGTATTTCACAATATAACTGTTTTACTGTATTTTTGATCAAATAGAAAACTGGTATTTAAATTGTAATAGTATTTCACAATATTACAATTTTTACTGTAATTTTTATCAAATGAAAACATCACAGGAATAAATAACATTTTAAAGTATATTCAAATAGAAAACAAATAGTTATTTTCAAGTGCAATAATATTTCACATTATTAAAGTTTTTACTGTATTTTTGATCAAATAAATTAGTTACATCACTGGAATAAATTGCATTTAAAACAATATTAAAATAGAAAACAGTTATTTTAAATTGTAATAATATTTCACTATATTACTGTTTTGAGACTTCATTCAAAAACATTTAAAAAAATCTTACCAGCCCCAAAACAGCAGAACTAGAGAAGGATTGTAGGATTTTAGTTTTGATCTGATTATTGTGGTCTGATTATTAAGGTGGATGAGGACGTGGGCTGTCATAAAATTATCATAAATGTGCACAGTATGTCTTTTGGTCCTATTTTTCAAGTCTTCTGCAGTCTATGAAGCTTGATGACCACAGAGCTCAGTCGCTTTCATTCTTCACAAATTCACTTTTTGTGTTGCACAGGAGAAAGAAAGAGAGTCATACGGGTTAAGAGTGAGTAAATGATGACAGGATGGTTATTTTCAGGTGAACTCTTGCTAAAATGGTATTGTTCAGTGTGTTTGTAACATCTGGATAAGTGTTTGTGTTGATGGTGAAGCCTCCATATGTTTAGCTGATCTCAGCCCACCGAAAACACGTTTCTTGTCCTTTGTAAATCTACAAAACAGTGGCTGTGAGACTGACCTTTGACCCTGATCCAAACCACATCACCCCCACATCAGTGTATCAAACAGGGTCCTCTTATCTCACAGAGTGTTTGGCTGCATGATAATCTACTCAGCATCTGTAGTGACATCCTCCTTTAACGTCTCTGATTGAAATCTGATGAAATCTGAGATTCATAAGGGCCGTTGGGTAGATTTTAATTTTCATACGCCTGTGCGGGGGTGGACACTTACACCAGCAGTGTGTGTCAATGTAATGTGGTTTAAATACGCAAGAGGCTGGCAACACTATTACTGCTGCTCATAGTTAGTGTTACTGACATTAGTGCTCCAGACCATCATTGATGTACTATTATAGTTTATGTTAATATTTTAAATTAGTTTTTATTTTTTTATATGTTCTGTTTTCATTTTCATTTTAGTTCAAGTTTTAAAGTTTAAATCATTCGTTTTTTAATTAAAGTTGTGTTTTTGTCATTTTTATGTTTTTTTTTTTGTATGAAATAAAGTAGCGTATTATTTTCATTTACTTTTTATTTATTTATTTTTATTTCAAGCAATGAGAATTTTGTTGTTGTCGTTCTATGGTTTTAGTTTTAGTCAACAACACTAATAACTCTGCAAACATGAATGATTCCTTAAATCATGTGTCTTGTTTTGATCAGACCCACCATTTTCATCTGATAAACAATAAAGCAGGTGAAAAAATGCGAACAGAAGCATGCATAAATGCTGAAAATAAAAAAGATGGAATGCTACGAACTGGCAGAAAATAAAATATGAAATACACAAAGGGATAAAGAGGATTCTTAGTTTTTCCATTTCTGAAATTTGGAGATTTTTATTATTATATTTTGGAGTTGCTTCATTAGTCACTGTTCCTTCCATATTCACAGAGTTGATGAATTATCAATACGACAGGCCTTCATACAGATCTGAGAGCAGAGAAACAAAGATTTCTGTGAGAAATGAGTGAGAATGACAGTCGACTCTTAACATCCCATCAGTCTGATCTCTTCTATTGTCATTGGTTTGATTCCCAGCAAACACACTAGAGTCACTGGCTGTACGGATAAAATTGGGACATCCCTGATTTTACAAGCCATGATAATCAGGATTTATGGATTATGGAATTAAAAAAACAAATACTTACTACTTGTTGTACTTTTATTTTTACGCAAGAGTCACCAGATGTACCAGTAAAATTCCATTCCTGATCTTACAAGCCATAACAATCAGGATTTATGGATTATAGAAAAAATAAATCAAATACTTACTTACATGCTGCATTTTTTTTTTTTGGGTAGTTGAAACATAACATATCAATAGAATTTTTCTTTGTATATATATATTTTTTTTATTTTATTTTTATTATTTATTTTTTTTTCTTAATCAATGCTGTTTACAACACATATTTAGCATATATTTCAAATAGCTTTTTAGTTGTTGTTTTTTTTTGGCCATTATTTTTAAATAC
>NW_015554094.1:1020413-1021071 GCF_001515605.1 Sinocyclocheilus anshuiensis
TTTCTATTCAATTAAAATTCAAGAATAATGTGTAGGGGAAAGTATGTATTTTATTTTTCATAATTTTTAATCAACTTTTTGTCTTCACTAGTTCACTTAAATGGTCTTGCAATGTGGCAAATACTTTTTTAAATATCCCAAATAGTCTCTCTATTATTATGAGGTCATAAAAACTGCATGCACAATTATCAATAAAAATGTATACTGCCACAGCGCATTTTCACATCAACGACCAATTTGCACTATATTTCATACAATATCATAAAAAATGCACGCAGCCCGGTGCATAGATTTAAATATAAAGTTGGCAAAATATTTGAATGGTGCTTTATGTACTCTATAAGTGTGAGTGACGTCTTCAGTATAGTTTCATTGGCGTGCTGCTTATTACGGTGTGTTTAATAAGAGTTTTTTTGGGTGCATGTTTGATAGCTGCTGTGATTCCACTGCAGACCCCGTCGCTGCTGCTCTCACAATGAAAAAGGTTGCTAAGAAACGCTGGGATTATATTAGATTTGTACAATGCCTGGCTTGATAAACAGCAGTAAGCCGCTGTAATCTACATCCCAGGGGCCTCTGGCTCCGTTTGATACCCCACTAACCAATAAGACATGTGAGCGAATGAAGCAATGATGTCATCTCCTGCTGAAGCCATTGG
>NW_015554094.1:1021130-1032922 GCF_001515605.1 Sinocyclocheilus anshuiensis
GTGTGCTAATATGGAAGGCTGTGTATGCCAAAAGTCATTAACAATGTGTGAAATTTGACCGCGTAAGCTCAGCAATTTTGAACTCATTTCTTTTGTATGTGTAGAGATGCACATTCTAGCTGTATTAAAGCATCAGCGTTTCTTTAGTACGTGTAAAGATGCACAGTTTTACCTTGTTAAGATGCAAATTTGAAACAACCAAAAATCCCTGGAATATTCCAAAAAAACCTGGAAAGTTTCCAAAATTTCTGGAACGTTTCCAAAATTTACTGGAAATTTTCCACCATTTTGCAACCCTAGTGTTGACAGTCAAATTTCAAATGTTCCATTTAAAGACTTTTGGCCTTGCCTACCTTCCATACTCTAAGGCTGTAATCCTCTTGTTTGTTATATTTAGTATGTGGTAGTTCTTTGTTCATTCAGAATGAGGTGAGAAAAACCTTGGAAAATGGTCATGGAGGAATAAATATTTTCTCATAATTAATGCACAAGAGGCCACATTAATGTATTTTATCTGTAAACACACTGTATTGTTAGGATTACCTCTTTGTTTTATGGCACTGTGCATACAGCTCTTGAAATGTGAGTTGAAATTAATCCGCTAGAGTTATAAAATATGATTCAAATTACTGTTTTAAAGTTAATTCAACAAATGTAATACAGATAATGTAATACCTGAGTGTATTTATGCTGCTGGAAAGAAAAATACTGCTTACTGCATATACTGTAAACTGCTTGATGTAACTATATACTCCATCCATCTATAGTCTATTAAATGCGACTATACGACGTGAAGGTATTGAGTTATTCTGAACATTTTTATGAACATATGCATTGTGAAAAGTGCTATACAAATAAATTTGACTTGACTTGGCTAAAATTCTGAAAAAAGTTCATGTGAAACAGCAGCATGCAACGATTAATATTTCAGCCAGTAGTACTATATTGTTGTCACATGACCTCATTATTTTATAATCAGTTATCATAGTCATTTCGCATTTTTAATCCAATGTCGGTTTTAAGTTTTGTCAAAAAATTATCAGATCATAGTTGATATTCATCAAGTTGAGTGCTATTCCACATTTTGCCAAATCTAATAAGCAATACGGGTGTTTAATGTATGCCAGTGTTATTTTAGTATCATTGTTGATATACTATTAGACGTTTTGTTAATACTTTGAATTAGATTTTACTTTTAGATTTTCTGTTTTCAGGTTAATTTTACTGAAATTGTTAATAATTTTGTTTTTGTCATTTGTTTTTGTCTTTTTTATTAGTTCTTGCTATATATATTGTATATATATATTTATTATTATTTATTTGTTAGTTTTGTTTTATTTAGTATAAGCTTTAATAGGATTTAACTTGATTTCAATTAACATTTATTTTGTTTTAGGTAAGTAATGTTTTTTCTCTATTTCATTTATTTATTTATTTATTTATTCTAAATTTTCTGTGTTTTTAGTTTAAAGTTTTTGTAATTATGTTGTGTTTTTTGTCATTTTTATTATTTTTGAATTTTTTTTTTTTTCTGTCGGTTTTTTTTTTTTTTAATTAGTTTAAAGTTTTTGTAATTATGTTGTGTTTTTTGTCATTTTTATTATTTTTGAATTTTTTTTTTTTTCTGTCGGTTTTTTTTTTTTATTAGTTTGAGTTATTTTAGTACGAAATGAAATGAAAAATGTTACCTTGACAACTACCTGAAATAAAATAAGTAAAAGGTTTTTTATTTTATTCTATTTTAATTCAGTTAACATTTTGTTTCAAGTAATGAAAATGCTTTTATGGTTTTAGTTTTAATGAATGATAATAACCCTTATCCATGCATAAAAATTCATATAGTGTGATTAGTATGCAAAGTAAAAAAAAAATAGTATGAGAAGTGTGCTATTTCAAATATAGCCAATATCATGGTAACCTTTTCCATCTTCTTGACACCACTATGAAATATCCCGATTATCCTATGGATTTTTCATGCATTGCATTTGGTCGGGAACAAAAGGATGTAAGAAGCTCATTTGGGATTCTGTCACTTTGTAACTGCATTCAGAAGCAGCGCAGAGAAAGCCATTGTTCGTCCATTTTCTCTCAGACGCCTTTGTTTCCTGTTTTCCCGCAGGATTACCTGTCATTGGGGTCTTTTGCGGCGGCATTCGTATACTGTAATATGCTTTCTTGCTCTGGGTTTAGCATTGATTAATTAATCCATTCCTAATTATCTCATTGAGAGCTTCGATCGGCTCATTTCCTGTTGCTTTCGTCCTGTTTGCTGATCATGTTTCTCTCACCTGAGAGCATACATCACCCCAGCGCTGCTCTGTTTGAACGCTGCGACTCTTGAAGGAAACATGAGAAGAAATGAGGCATGACCTCATGAAAAATTTGCATAATGCAATTAACGGCAGTCTAACTCTAACATAATACATGCAGGCAAACATTTGCTTGTTTCCAGTGTGACAGACATTCATTCAAGGTTTGAGGTGTTTGCTTGTGCAAAACCTGCTGTCATGTTAGGGAGTTCCTGATGCATTTAGTGTTGTTTGTTTGTATATATATATAGGTTTGTTTCTGGAGTTTTTAGTCATAAAAAAAGCATGTCTAATCAATTGAATTCATACTTCAAACTTCAACAATTTGATCATTTATTACAAATGTTACAATAATTAAAAAAATTTACAACTTGCTTGTGAACGCAATTTTTTTGAGAAGTTCTGCGTTGTCCACTTTCATTTTTTCTGGATTTATGATTTAATACATATTTATTGTCAAAAATGGTGGCAAACAAGGCATAAAATAATTTAATTAATCTTTTAAAATATAATTAATTCCTTAACATTTTTTGGCAAGCAGATTGCTGTACAGCAGAGGTTTACTGTTAAAAGCATGGAAGAAGAATGTGTGATTTTTCTTTAAAAATAAAGTTTTAATAATTGTATTATTATTATTATTACTTTGAGAAGTACATTCTACTTTACAGTAATATATTTCTGTCTTCAAGTTAAACCAAACTTATTTTGATGGGTTGTAGTGAAGACCTTTGTGTTTCTGTTTCCATATCACATTTTGAATAATTGTACAGCCCTACTTTTAATTTATTCATCCAAAATTTGTGACATTGTACTATAAATTACATTTTTATGACTGGATTCTGTGATTCTGTCTATGTTTTCCATATTACAGCAATCATAGGGCCCTAATTAATTAACACTGTTTTCCCAAACAAATCCAAATTTCTTCCGCTGGTATTTGCTACTGCTACAGACAATACTGCATGCTGGCATAGATACTACTCATACTATTTCTGTATTATATAGAATGTGTATTGTGTGAAACTGCACTTTTCAGGCTCCAGTCGTGGTATCAGAGCGCATGTGGTCTGTCAAGTGTGCTTACTATGTAGTAGCGTACTCTGTCCTCATTCAGACTGATAACAGTGGCTCTCCCTGATCAGTGCAGATGAGGGTCAGGTCAAAGGTCGGGCGCTCCATCTTGTCCCTGTTGCAGTACAGATGGAGAAGCAGCAGGACTGCGTTTACTGCAGCATTCACATTGGGCCTCTGGATCTGTTCCCTGTCCTGGAGCCATACTGCACAGCCTTAACTAAAGCCCAAAACAGTGTGCTCTGATTACTAATTTGACATTTAGCTGATGCTTTTTATCCAAACAGACTTACACCCTGTCCCAACAAATCCAGGCATGATCCATCTGTTCACACTGAAAGCAGAAAAGCTGTGCCGTGGTTAGAGATGCTCACACCTGGTTTAGATTATTTTCTACAATACCATTACAAAGTTTAAAATACAGTAAAAACAGTACAATTGTGAAATAATATTACAATTTAAAATAACTTTTATATGTGAATATATTGTAAACTGTAATTTATTTCTGCGATCAAAGTTGTATTTTCAGCATCATTTCTCCAGTCTTCAGTGTCACATGATCTTCAGAAATCATTCTAATATGCTGATTTGCTGCTCGAGAAACATTTTTAAATTATTATCTATGTTGAAAACAGTTATGCTGCTTCATATTTTTGGAAACTGTCATACATTTTAATTATTTTTTTTTATTGAATTGTCAGATAAACTAAAAATTTTATAACTGAATTTTTTTTATATAACTCATTATTCTATATCTCATAATTCAGATATTTTTTCTGAATTCTGGATTTACATCTTGCAATAATAACAATAATACGGAATAAACAATTTAAATAAAAAAGTAATTGCAACTTTTTATCTCACAATTCTGACTTTTTCCTCGCAATTGCAATCTTATATCTCATCATTCTGAATGTATACCTCACATTTCTGAATTTTTTTCTCAGAATTGTGAGGAAAAAGTCTGAATTTTTAGATTAAAAAAATTACAGTTACCTTTTTAAAAAGAACAATTATCCTGTAGCAGAAACAAGCTTCCATCATTTAATGTATCCATGCTGAATAATAAAATAAAATAAAATAAAATAAAATTTTGGGTTTCAGCAAACATGAATGGACTGCAACATATTTCTGCATGCCTTGCAAAGAAAAAGTTTTCTTTCTCACATTGAAATATTTCCTGTTGAAACAGGAAGTTGGGGTGGGACATATTGACATGCCTATAATTTTACATATCGTTGGGCCTGTGCAGTTCATGGTAATATTAATGAATAGAAATACTTGGTAACACTTTACTTAAAGCCTTTATGTACAATGCATTATAAAGGTATTCATAATGTGCATTGCAATGTGTTGTATCTTTTCATAAATAATTTCTATTTATAGTGCATTAAATTTTCTAAAGGTCTAATAATGAATAAATAAATATTATAATGTATTATAACTATGATTACAATTATTCATGAGATCATCCAATCCATTTTAAGGTGCAAGATACAAGGCTAAATTAATGCATTAAAAATACTTTTATAATGCATTATGTGTAAAGGCTGTTGTAAGGAATGTTGTTGTGATTGGGAATCCAAATCAGACATACACTAAACATCTATTTCTACTTCATGGAGTCTTGAAAACTCTCAACTGTGGTGCAGGATAGAAAGCATGACTGTGCAAAGCAAGTCCTGAGTAAATCAGATATCCATGGGCTTTATTGAGCTCCATAAGTAGGAAACATGTTCTCTCTCACTCTCTTCTTCAGTATCTTGTGTCTTTCTCTGTCTTGCACTGGCTGCATTAGCATTCCTTTGAAGCCTGATTCCAGAGCAGATCATCATCTTCCTCACCATCTTTATCTGTCTCTCCTGATCTGCTGTTTGAACTCTCGCTTTAACTCAGCGTCGTGATGAAGGCTGTCTGTGTAATCCATTGCATTCTTTAAACATGAAACCAACATTTACTTTGGCTTATTTATAATCACACACTTCTGGTCTTATTGTGAAGGATTCGGTGCATATTACGCCATAAATAAACACAATGTTGCCCATATGTTTCCTGAAGTGGGTTCACTGAATGAAACTGACCTCAGCACAGATCACACGTGTGTTTGAGCTGAACACAAAAGCCAAAATAGCTTTTCCCTCGTTTTTTCTCATGATATGTTTTTTTTTTCTTTCTCTTGATCTTTTCTTTCATCATGTGTTGGTGCATTACGTCTCTAGGGACTGGCTTGATTCCAAGAGCTCTTTCACTCTCTTGTTCTTTTGCTTTTGCTTGTGTCATATTGACAGTGAGCACAATGATGACTCATGGATGCTTGCTAAACTCTCATTGGATGCAGCAGTTGTGTGTGAGTGTGTGTATGTGTATTATTTGTATTTTATTTATTTTATGCATCATCTTCAATCAAAAACAATAATAACTTGTCTAAAATTACTTTTGATTTCTACTGACACAACCAGGAATGCATGAACAAGAAAAATATATTGATTCATTGTAGTATTCGCAGTTTTTTTTACAATTTACAAATGCAAATCTGGTGTAAGATGTTCTTAATTAAAAAAATTTACCTGCATTCACAGTTCACCCACATTCATTTACATTTTAAAATGTTTTTGTGTGATTTCATTTTTTATCCAAAAAATATTTTACCTTTAAAAAAAAAATCATTTTATTTTAGTAGTTTAGCCAATCTTAGAAAATCAGTGAAATGAATAAAATCCCAAAAAGCTATGGACATTTTTATTGTTAATTTAAGTTTTTCTAATTATGCTTAGCTTTAAAATATTTAGTTGGGTTGACATTTGTGTTTTGATTTATTTATAGAATAACTTTTAGAATTGAAAAGAAAATTAATTTCTCATGTAACAAAAAGCTTTTACATTTGATAAATGATTATGAAAACAAACTTTTTTGTTTCATTTCAGTCACTTAAATATATTTTGGTGTTAAGAAGTTTATCCATTCAAAGATGTATTAATGTTTTTGAAAAAAGTATCTTCTGCTCACCAAGGCTACTTTTTTTTTTTTTGACCAAAAATACAATAAAATCTGTAATATTGTGAAATATTATTACAATTCAAAATAATTGTTTTCTATTGTAATATATTGTAATATGTAATGATCAAAGCTGAATCAGAAATCAGAAATCATTCAAATATGCTGATTTGTTCAAGAAACATTTCTGATTATTATCAATGTTGAAAACAGTTTTGCTGCTTCATATTTTTGTGAAAACTGTGATATATTTTATTTTTCAGGATTCTTTGATGAATAGACAGTTCAAAAGAACAGCATTTATTTGAAATAGAAATCTTTTGTTTCATTATAAACGTATTTACTCTTAAATAAATTACTTGTATTTAATTAAAGAATTTAATTTATTTAATTAAATTGTCACTTTTAATCAATTTAATGCATCATGTCTGAATAAAAAAACAAATGGCAGTGTATGTACCTCATACATTTAGTAGATCTAAAAGTTTTTAAAAGTGTTTAAAGTTTTTAAATTCCTTGTTTTATTTTTGTGATTATTTTTTATGATTATTTTACTTTCTTTTATGTGAAGCACTTTGAATTACCATTGTGTACGAAATGTGCTAAATAAATAAACTTGCCTTGCCTAAACACTGAATGAATATTAATGTTCTTCTGTAATTCTACCTCATTTATAATCTTCTCTTGTATCATCTGGTGTCCGTTTATAAGCATGTATCTCCTCTTTGTGTTTGTGTTGCAGTAAGTGACAGCTGCTTTCGCAATCTCGCTGAGGACCGCAGCGGGATCAACCTCAAAGATCTCGTGCATGACCCTTCCTTGTGAGTGACCATCACAAGAAACACACATTTTACACTTCAAGTTATTTAACTCTTGTTATTTAAATATTTGTTGCACTGTAACATGCTGCATAACTTCAGTGGCCTGTTAGCTTCAGCGCTCATGTAATCAGACATTCATGCCATCCTAATCACTGAACGCTCGTCAGGAGTTCAGGCTGTTTAACAGCAGCCTGCAGTTTTACATGCAAACATGTGGTTGCATTGAGCCCTTGATGGATATTAATGTCAGAAGGACTCATTGTCACGGTCACACTGCGCTGTAATGAAGTGTCATCGCTCATGTCATTCTACATGAATGAAATGTGTGTAAAGCATATCAAACAGTTTAACCACATCCACATCTACACACTAATACATGCAGAAAATAACTTACGTTTTAACAAGCATTTATTTTACTTTATTTATGATTAAATGCAGCATTAAATGCTTTGAACTTGCAACTGATGCAGAATTTTATCAATCACTGTAAAACTGTGAAAAGTTGGCTAAGTTATTATGAATAATATTTATTTATTAATATAATTTAGACAAAATAATATTACATTATATATGATTTTCCACATAATTTTAGATGCACTCCCCATCAAATGTAATTTTATTGAACCTTAGTTTGTAATTGGTTGTTGTTGTTTTTTTCAGTTTTGGTTTTGATTAAATGCACTTTGATTTGATTCAATGTGTTATTTGCCTTTTTTTGTAATTATTTGTGAAATTTACTAGCAATTTCTGAGTAAAAATTGTTTTAAAGTAAATCGTACATCAAGGTTGTTTGTTTTTTCTCAGCGTGCGACACTAAACACTTTAAACTTGCAAAAGTTGCAGAATATGGACTATTTCATACAAAAAAGAAATATTTCAATGCAAAAATAACTATTTAAACCCGTTTGACTTTGTTCTATGGAAAAAATCCCATTCCTATAGATATAAAAGCTCTTTGAATTTGGGTGAATCTCATTTTTCACCCTGAAAACTAAAGGATGAAAAATAAGAATTTATATTTTAAGACCATTTTTAAGATACTCCCCATCAAATGTAATTTTATTGAAACTTAGTTTGTAATTGGTTGTTGTTGTTTTTTCAGTTTTGGTTTTGATTAAATGCACTTTGATTTGATTCAATGTGTTATTTGCCTTTTTTTGTAATTATTTGTGAAATTTACTAGCAATTTCTGAGTAAAAATTGTTTTAAAGTAAATCGTACATCAAGGTTGTTTGTTTTTTCTCAGCGTGCGACACTAAACACTTTAAACTTGCAAAAGTTGCAGAATATGGACTATTTCATACAAAAAAGAAATATTTCAATGCAAAAATAACTATTTAAACCCGTTTGACTTTGTTCTATGGAAAAAATCCCATTCCTATAGATATAAAAGCTCTTTGAATTTGGGTGAATCTCATTTTTCACCCTGAAAACTAAAGGATAAAAAATAAGAATTTATATTTTAAGACCATTTTTAAGATGAGTAATTACAATTAAGAAAAGTTGTTTATTAAATTCTCAAAATAAAAACATTTTTTGTTTATTTATGAAATGTTAAATTGTTCAAACATGGTTTAGTGCACTCATTGTATAATGACACATCTATGTTTTTTTTTTCTTTAAAATAATGTACATTGATGAAATGCTGATCATGCACAATAGGACCAGAGATGTTTATTAAAGGAATATTTCATGAAAAATGAGGATTCATGTCATTTTAAACCTGTAAGACTTTATACTATGGAAAAAAATCCCACCCTTATATATATATATAGATGGCGCATTCTGATGTGGTGTTAACGTAACTGATGATATTTAGAGAGTTAAACGACTTGGCACAAGCTGATTGGTTCATGCTGCATATGCAGCCAATGAGCTTACTGCCTTGCATTTATATGGCTGGCTAGCATTCACTTGAGATTCCTGCAGCATGCTTTCAGAGTTCTCTGAAACCCTCCACCTTCCCCAGCTCCACCTGTATAGATCTGCTACGGGGTTATTTTATATGCTATTTGTGCAGCAGCAGCAGCATGTCTTAAATACTCATGGCACCGTATCGCCATATGCATTGGCAGTAGCAAGTTCCTGTACTTGCTTGCAGCAGCAGCAATAATCTACAACTACAGCAATAACCAACAGCAGCAGCAATTCAGCAGCAGCGTAGCAGATCTGTTCCGCCAAGACCAAATGCATTAACATTGTCATATCCATCACCATGCTAAAATGTTCCGAGATTTGTCATGATTGAAATATATATATATAAGTTCTTTGAGTTGCATTTGGGTGAATATAATTTTTCACCCTAAATTCAATAAAAATAAATAAATAATAAGAATTTATATTTTGCATAATGAAAATGAATTTTTAAGGCTGTTACAATTAAGCAAGCTTTTTTATTAAATTCTCTAAAAAATTAAAAATGTTCATAACATTGCTCAAACATGGTTGCATATAACTGGTGATCATGCACACAATAGGACCAGAGACATATTTCATGCAAAAATTAGGCTTTGTGTTGTTTAAAATCCATATGAATTTAATCAATGGGGGAAAAATTGTAGTTCATATTTATACAGCATGTTTTGTGTCTTCTGAAGTCATATGATAGCTTTGTGTGACAAACAGACTGAAATTTAAGTCATTATACATTGAAAATTTGGAATATGGTGTACAAGTCATATGGACTACCTTTATAATAGTTTTATGGTGCTTTTTGCTATTTTAATAGCTATAGTTTGTAAATAGGCTACCTTAAAACATCATTTTGAGTGTAAAAATTAAAGTAAATGATGACAGAATATTCATTTTTTGTGCGAATTATCCCTTTAAGAGCGCCGGCATGCTGAAACCACTGTAATGAATGCAGGAGGAAGTGTTTGGACGAGCTGTCAGGTGAAATAGAAAGCCAGGTGGTTTTGGGGAGAGCGAGATGACAGACGCGGAGGGACGACACAGATGAAGGCGATGAAGGCGAAGTGTGAACGCTGAGGGACAGACAGCTATCAGACAGGTCGGGCTTGTTGTCCTCACGCGCCTCACGCGACAACAGCCGCTGTCAGTCATGCTAATTGGTGGCACTAAAAATAGGCAGTGAATAAATCAGATCGGTGACACGTGGCTCGTCTTGCTCTGACCCTTGTTAGAAAGCCAGACAGGGAGAGTTCGGAGAAAGTCAGCAGACCTTGGGCATGCTGGGATGGTCTGCTGTCAGAATTAAATCCCATCCTATTTCAGTGCATCTTATTTTTTTACCCCAAAATCTGAAAGGAAAAAATGAGAATTCATATTTTGCATAATGAAAATTAATTTTTAAGACCATTAGGATTTTTTGCAATCATTACAATTAAACACTTTTTAAATTAAATTGTCAAAATAATAATATTTATGTTTGTTAATCAAATTTTACACATCACTTATCGTATTAATTAAATTAATTTAACTTTTTATTAAAATCTGAAACAGAAATATTTTTGTTTGTTAATGAAATGTTGATTTGTTCAAACATGGTTTGCAATTATCATATAATTAAGCACATTTTTCAAATAAATTCTCAAAATATAAATATTTTTGTTTATTAATGAAAATGTTAAATTGTTCAAGCATGATTTGCACTTATTGTAAAATTAAGCCATTTTTATTGAATTCTCAAAATAGTTATATTTTAGTTTATTAATGAAGTGTTAAATTGCTTTAATATGGTTTGAACTTACTGTATAATTAAGCACTTTTTTTTTAATTAAATTTCAAACTTATAATATTTTTGTTTATTAATGAAATGTTGAAATGCTTAAACATGGTTTGCACTTATTGTGAAATTAGGCACATTTCTTTAAACATTCAAACTATAGTATTTTAGTTTATTAATGAAATGTTGAATTTTGCATTAATCGTATAACAGCCCATCCATACTTCAGATGTTTTGTGAGTGTTTTCAGGTAGCTTCCCAGCGATTGTCCCTGTGTCCTCCAGCAGTACTTTAAATTGCACCCAAAGCCGTCATTCAGCACAAAGGTGCTCCATTATTAATTAAATCACAGCAGCAGATGGCCTTCGTTTGGGAGCCCATCCAGAATTGAAGTAGGCCTGTAAAGCTGGGTCACAGATGTGTGCAGCGGGACGCGTTCTCCTCCTCTGAGGTCTTTTTTTATTCATACCCCGAAGTACGCGGTGAGGCCAGGAATGATGGTTTTAAGTGTGGCAGGGTCCATATGACAGCAGAGTTCGATTAAACACTCATAACTCTTCCATTAGCAGAGAAAGACTCGGACAGCAATTCTTGCACAGCGAAGGGAAAATGCAACTCTTAAACCATGCCAGAAATATTACTGGAATCCAAGGGAGGATGTCAGGCCCTCTGAATGTTTTACAGATTTTGTTTTTTTCATTATAGGCAGCTCTGTTTTCTAGACATTTCTATTAATGGACTTTTTAACATGAAGCAAGTTTATGCCTGTAAGCATGCCTGTGTTCACAATATCATAATACTTCAGGATTCCCAGGTAATCTTTAAAAAGTGATTTCCAGGCCTGGAAATTCTTAAAAACTTATGGAAATATTTTATTTTATTTTATTATTTTATTTTATTTTATTAGTTACG
>NW_015554094.1:1032996-1052046 GCF_001515605.1 Sinocyclocheilus anshuiensis
TGATACATTTTATTTTTCAGGAATCACAGATGAATAGAAAGTTCAAAAGAACAGCATTTATTAGAAATAGAAATCTTTTGTAACATTATAAATGTCTTTACTGTCACTTTTCATCAATTTAAGGCATCCTTGATGAATACTGACCCAAATCTTTTGGACTTTTGTCTCTACATATAAATAATTCCAGGTTTCACTAGTCTGAGACACTGTAAGTATACTCTTAAACACTGCAGCAGTGTTGTGCCGTTCTCTGATTCCTCTGACAGGACGATTCCTCGCTTCAATCCTGAGGGAAACACAAAGCAGGGAAACTCGCGAGAGACCCCTCATTGTGACACACTCTGCAGTTCCGCAGAATGCGTCTGCCAATCATGCATGAGCCCTGAGTGTTTAGAGGGCGGGACCTCTGGATGATTGACAGCCTGAAAAAATGGTACATCAGGGAGACATTGCAGAGACATGAGCTGATCTGGTGTATATATTTGGCCAAACTTTTCCTAAACTTTTAATGATCTGCCCATTGTTCTGAGTTTAAATGGAGATCAAAAGAAGAGTTTTGCCAAAGAAAAAGCTGCAGATTTTTCTCCTGAAAACAATTTAAATATTAATATTCACAAATCAATGCAAGTGAACAGCTTTTTTCATCAGTCCAAATCAGTGTTATCATATATTTCAGTTGAACCTGGCCCTAAACAGCTTCTAGAAACAAAACAGACTGTGATTGGTCACTTCACGTGTCAGTCAGACGGACTCATCCCTAGTGGGCGGTTCTTAGCCAGAATAATTAGCAGCAGACATCAGAAAGCTTATAGCACAGCATACAGTCATTTTGACTGGTACATAAAGTTGTGAATTAAAAATTAAAAGCTGAGTGAAATGAAATACACTTACGAAAGAATTCGCAAAGTTTATTCATAACTGGATGGCAAAGTTCAATCTCTCGGGTGTCGGGTGATATTTTCACATTAGCTGCATTTATCAGAGAAAACAGCTTGTTTCATCTGAACACATTTCGCTTTGCCGGGCCTCATTTCCACCGCGGTAAATTCCCTCGCACTCGATGCCGTGGGTGATGAATGTTTTCCTTGCTCTTTCTCATTAAATATATAGTTCAGTCGTGAAACTCTAGATGGCGCATTCTGATGTGGTGTTAACGTAACTGATGATATTTAGAGAGTTAAACGACTTGGCACAAGCTGATTGGTTCATGCTGCATATGCAGCCAATGAGCTTACTGCCTTGCATTTATATGGCTGGCTAGCATTCACTTGAGATTCCTGCAGCATGCTTTCAGAGTTCTCTGAAACCCTCCACCTTCCCCAGCTCCACCTGTATAGATCTGCTACGGGGTTATTTCATATGCTATTTGTGCAGCAGCAGCAGCATGTCTTAAATACTCATGGCACCGTATCGCCATATGCATTGGCAGTAGCAAGTTCCTGTACTTGCTTGCAGCAGCAGCAATAATCTACAACTACAGCAATAACCAACAGCAGCAGCAATTCAGCAGCAGCGTAGCAGATCTGTTCCGCCAAGACCAAATGCATTAACATTGTCATATCCATCACCATGCTAAAATGTTCCGAGATTTGTCATGATTGAAATATATATATTTAAGTTCTTTGAGTTGCATTTGGGTGAATATAATTTTTCACCCTAAATTTAATAAAAATAAATAAATAATAAGAATTTATATTTTGCATAATGAAAATGAATTTTTAAGGCTGTTACAATTAAGCAAGCTTTTTTATTAAATTCTCTAAAAAATTAAAAATGTTCATAACATTGCTCAAACATGGTTGCATATAACTGGTGATCATGCACACAATAGGACCAGAGACATATTTCATGCAAAAATTAGGCTTTGTGTTGTTTAAAATCCATATGAATTTAATCAATGGGGGAAAAATTGTAGTTCATATTTATACAGCATGTTTTGTGTCTTCTGAAGTCATATGATGGCTTTGTGTGACAAACAGACTGAAATTTAAGTCATTATACATTGAAAATTTGGAATATGGTGTACAAGTCATATGGACTACCTTTATAATAGTTTTATGGTGCTTTTTGCTATTTTAATAGCTATAGTTTGTAAATAGGCTACCTTAAAACATCATTTTGAGTGTAAAAATTAAAGTAAATGATGACAGAATATTCATTTTTTGTGCGAATTATCCCTTTAAGAGCGCCGGCATGCTGAAACCACTGTAATGAATGCAGGAGGAAGTGTTTGGACGAGCTGTCAGGTGAAATAGAAAGCCAGGTGGTTTTGGGGAGAGCGAGATGACAGACGCGGAGGGACGACACAGATGAAGGCGATGTGTGTTAAGTGTGAACGCTGAGGGACAGACAGCTATCAGACAGGTCGGGCTTGTTGTCCTCACGCGACTGCAGTTATAACAGCCGCTGTCAGTCATGCTAATTGGTGGCACTAAAAATAGGCAGTGAATAAATCAGATCGGTGACACGTGGCTCGTCTTGCTCTGACCCTTGTTAGAAAGCCAGACAGGGAGAGTTCGGAGAAAGTCAGCAGACCTTGGGCATGCTGGGATGGTCTGCTGTCAGAATTAAATCCCATCCTATTTCAGTGCATCTTATTTTTTTACCCCAAAATCTGAAAGGAAAAAATGAGAATTCATATTTTGCATAATGAAAATTAATTTTTAAGACCATTAGGATTTTTTGCAATCATTACAATTAAACACTTTTTAAATTAAATTGTCAAAATAATCATATTTATGTTTGTTAATCAAATTTTACACATCACTTATCGTATTAATTAAATTTATTTAACTTTTTATTAAAATCTGAAACAGAAATATTTTTGTTTGTTAATGAAATGTTGATTTGTTCAAACATGGTTTGCAATTATCATATAATTAAGCACATTTTTCAAATAAATTCTCAAAATATAAATATTTTTGTTTATTAATGAAAATGTTAAATTGTTCAAGTATGATTTGCACTTATTGTAAAATTAAGCCGTTTTTATTGAATTCTCAAAATAGTTATATTTTAGTTTATTAATGAAGTGTTAAATTGCTTTAATATGGTTTGAACTTACTGTATAATTAAGCACATTTTTTTTTATTAAATTTCAAACTTATAATATTTTTGTTTATTAATGAAATGTTGAAATGCTTAAACATGGTTTGCACTTATTGTGAAATTAGGCACATTTCTTTAAACATTCAAACTATAGTATTTTAGTTTATTAATGAAATGTTGAATTTTGCATTAATCGTATAACAGCCCATCCATACTTCAGATGTTTTGTGAGTGTTTTCAGGTAGCTTCCCAGCGATTGTCCCTGTGTCCTCCAGCAGTACTTTAAATTGCACCCAAAGCCGTCATTCAGCACAAAGGTGCTCCATTATTAATTAAATCACAGCAGCAGATGGCCTTCGTTTGGGAGCCCATCCAGAATTGAAGTAGGCCTGTAAAGCTGGGTCACAGATGTGTGCAGCGGGACGCGTTCTCCTCCTCTGAGGTCTTTTTTTATTCATACCCCGAAGTACGCGGTGAGGCCAGGAATGATGGTTTTAAGTGTGGCAGGGTCCATATGACAGCAGAGTTCGATTAAACACTCATAACTCTTCCATTAGCAGAGAAAGACTCGGACAGCAATTCTTGCACAGCGAAGGGAAAATGCAACTCTTAAACCATGCCAGAAATATTACTGGAATCCAAGGGAGGATGTCAGGCCCTCTGAATGTTTTACAGATTTTGTTTTTTTCATTATAGGCAGCTCTGTTTTCTAGACATTTCTATTAATGGACTTTTTAACATGAAGCAAGTTTATGCCTGTAAGCATGCCTGTGTTCACAATATCATAATACTTCAGGATTCCCAGGTAATCTTTAAAAAGTGATTTCCAGGCCTGGAAATTCTTAAAAACTTATGGAAATATTTTATTTTATTTTATTATTTTATTTTATTTTATTAGTTACGCTCAGCTTTAAAAAAAAAATCCATTCTACTCTAACTATTTTTACCTTACTGTTCAAAAGTTTGAGGTCAGTAGGATTTTTTTAATGTCTTTAAAAAATCTCGCCAAGGCTGCATTTCTTTCAGTAAAAATACAGTAAAAACATTAATATTGTGAAATGTTATTACAAATTAAAACAGCTGTTTTCTAATTTTGTAATTTAATCCTGTGATCAAGTCTTCAGTGTCACATGATCCTTCAGAAATCATTCTAATATGCCGATTTGCTGCTCAAAAAACATTTCTGATTATTATCAATGTTAAAATCAGTTTCAAATCAATCAGTTGAAATCAATATTTTTGTAGAAACACCGTGATACATTTTATTTTTTAGGATTCTTTGAAGATTAGAAAGCTTAAAAGAACAGCATTTATTTGCAATAGAAATCTTTTATAATATTATAAATGTCTTTACTGTCATTAATGCATGCTTGATGAAAAAAATTTATTAATTTCTCCCAAAAAACTATTTACTGCCCCCAAACTTTTGAACTGTAGTGTATATGTTGCAGGAATAGTATATACAGTAATAGTATGCAAATCAAATTTTTATCATCTCTTTCTTGACTAATTTTTTGTTGAGACTACCAAAAGTTAGGACATTTTGACATAAATTGGACTAAAGATACAAAACAACATGTGAGAAAACATAGCACACTGTTTCTTTTATTTTATACTGTCTTACATACTATTTTTGTAATAATACTTGATCTTTTGCAGCATATAGTGTGCAGTAGCCGTGCTGTAGTGTTTCATTTCAAACCTCTTTCTCTTGCTCTGTAGTTGTTTCCACCTCACTTCCTGTAAGCTCATCTCTGTAGCCTCAGAACCTCTGTAAATGATTTTACTCCCATTATATTTCATTTTTAGACCAGCACACCCCAGCACTAATGATTTTCTCACTCTGACACTTAATAATCTCCAGTTGGAGTCTCACAAAACAATTTAACTCGTAAGCATTTTTTCCACAGGGCCAAAATGTAATATCATTTGAATTGCATCTAGGCCTTGGATTCTTTTGCACAATGATTGTGAGTTCACAATCCTAAATCACTCACTGATGTCTGGACACTGAACTAAAGCTGGTGTAGGATTTACTTCAACACAGTTTTCACTCAGAAATTGCAAGTACATTTCTCAAATAATTACAAAGAAATGGCAAGTAACGCATTGAATTTTCTTGTACACATTTTGTATTTTCTTGTAAAATGTACTACAAAAAAAATCTTTATATACAACTTAAATATATATATAAGTGTATTAACATAAAACTGGCTTGTATAAAAAAGTTATGAAAACGTTTTTTCTCAGTGTTCTCTGAATGTTCAAAATGTCCAGGGTTTTTTTTTTTTTTTTTGGTTATGTGAACATTAAAGGAACATCCAATTTTATGATTTTGCAAACATTATGGGAATGAATGTTCTCTGAACGTTTTGAAACAAGTAACATTTAAAAAATGGAATTCAGAGAAAATGTTCCATGAACAATGTATAAATAACACTTTTTGAGAACACTATTAAAAACCAAACTCTAAACGAACATTCTATTAATATTACTGCAAGAACGTTTGTTCATAACTTTGAGTGAACATTGTCAGAGCATTCTGAGAACGTTCCCTGTTAGCTGGGTTTATGTTTCGCCTTTTTCACCACAGATCAAATATGGCATGTCAAGATGTGTTTTTGTCCTTTTTGAAGCTTGAAAATCAAAAATAAGCGGGTGAACAGATGACAACAAAGTATTATTTTAGGTTAAACTGTATTGTACATTTAAATATAGAGATGGTGAAATGAAAGCACAGGTATTTCACAGCACTGGTTCCTGTTGAACACATTAAGCAGAATTATCCTCAAGCATGTTCTGTTGTTAATTAAACACTATGAGTTTTCCACACATTCAGGACAGGGACATTCACTCTGGGCCCAAACCAGGTGTCTACCTGTGTCAGAGTCACAAAACGAACCGTCTAGCATCACGAATGCTCTGAGAGAGAGAGAGAGAGAGAGAGAGAGGCGCTGCCACCAGAGGCTGTAGTCTGAAGTGGTTTCCTTGGAAACGGAAGAAAAGATTCTAAGTTTATTTGCTATCAGTATAATGTTATTTATGCAAAGAGTGAACCAAGTAACACTCAAGGATTACCGTGTTTTACCTGACAGGTGGGACTGTTGCTCTGGATATTGAAGAGTTACATATCTCTTATAGAATAAACCATATATTTAAATGGAAATAAAAATGATTGCATTGAAAAAAAAATTCAATGTATAATATAGATCCATCTATATATTGTGTGTGTGTGTGTGTGTGTGTACTCTATATATTCTAATATTAATTCATGTTTATTATATAAGGAAAACATCAAAGTAATATATCTAAAGTAATATAAAATAATAATTTTATAATAATTTTCAGTTAATGGGGCAACTGAAGAAACAACTAAATAGAATTATAATTACATCTAAGTATAATGAGAATTATAATTTACTTTTAATAATCTATTTTCATTTTACCAGTCTAGACTTTTGTGTTTTTATCATTTTTATTATTTATTCATCATTAAAGGTGTATCTTTTTATACAGTTATAATTACAGACATTTGACATTTTTATTATTTATTTATAATTAAAGTTATTTGTTTACATTTATAATTACATATAGTGCTAATTAAAATGGCGATGCAATGGTTTCATTTTCCATTAAATTCATTTAGATTTTGCAGATGCAAATCTATTAGTATATTTTCCTTTGCAAAGCTTTACATAGTACATTTAATTAATCATTTGTATATATTTATATAAACTTCATTATCTTTTCTGTGATGAAGGTGTGTGTAGGTCATTTTGCAGTAGTGTGTGTGTGAGAGAGAGAGAGAGAGAGAGAGAGAGAGAGAGAGAGTCTGCTGTCACAAGGAAACATGATGCTATAGTTTCCTGAAAATAACACGCATGCAAAAAGGGGAAAAAAGAGCGAGAAGGAAAAAGAGACATAAGACCTGACTGCTGCTCTACACCTCCTGCCTCAAGTGCTTTTCTCCTGCTCTCTTTCTCTCACACACTCGCACTCACACACCCTTTCTCTCTCTGTTTGTCCTCATTCTTGATTTGGCCACAGGATGGCACCATGTAATAGAAATGAAAGCTTGATTTCTAGATTTCTACTAACACATCACCTTTATGACCCTAAAGATTTTCTTCTAATAATGATGAGAATGATTGTTTTGCAGGCTTGGGGGAACCATCTCAGCTTACAAAATCGTTCCCGATGAAATCGATGAGATCAAGGTACGTTTCAAAATTTAGGTAACGGGAAAATAAAATCAACAAAATCAAACAAAATCTCAGTTCACTTAACACCACAGTTTAAAAGTTTGGCGTCAGTAGGAAAAAAAACAAATACTTTTACTCAGTGAAGATGCATTAACTTGACATTTATAAATGTAACAAAATATTTCTATTTCAGATAGATGCTGTTCTTTTCAACTTTCCATTCAGTTTTCAACATTGATAATAATCAGACATTTTTCTTTAGCAGCAAATCAGCATATTAGAATGATTTCTGACGGATCATGTGACACTGAAGTATGGAGAAATGATGCTGAAAATTCAGCTTTGATCACAGAAATAAATTAAATTTTTATATATTTTCAAATAGAAAACAGTTATTATAAATGGTAATAATATATCACAATTTTTAATTTTTTTTCTGTATTTTTTAAATAAATCAAATAAATACAGCCTTGATGAGCATAGGAGACCTCTTTCAGAACATGTAAATGTGTGTGTTTACTGACGTTTGTTTCTTTTGTCTCGTTCAGGAGACTCTGATCGACTGGTGTGATGAGAAAGAGTTAAACCTGATTTTGACCACTGGTGGCACTGGCTTTGCTCCACGGGATGTCACGCCTGAGGTTGGTCCTGCGCTACATATATGTGTGTGGAGAGTGAGATGTGTGTTCCTGCCTAAAATATTCTCTTACAGACCTCAAAAACTCTGACCATAAGCCATCATTTATAAAATGAGAACCATGCAAAATAGAAGCATTTTCACTAGTGGTCTCAGATTTTGGACTCCACTGTATTTCTCAGCAAAAGGAAACTCTGGGACTCTCTCTCGACCCATGAGTCTCATCAATACTCCTCCTTTGATGTTTTCCCTCGTTCTTCTCCCTCTGTCCCTCTAATGATGTTTGAAGTGTCACTCAAGGACAAAGAACACACACACACAGAGACACACAGATGATTATTTTGTGCAGTGAGTGATACTGTAGGATCACCCAGGGTTTTAATGTGACCAGCCCCTGTTGATCTGTGACATTCCTGTGAAGCTTCTCTCCCAGAGGAACATGGTTCTTAGTAATGTTTCATTTCATGAAATATATAAATGATTAACTTTGTCTTAAGAGAATTAAAAACAGACATATAAGACAGTTGTTGACATACAATAAGTGATGTTCTAATGTGGATAACAGCTCAGATCATTTCATGAAAAATGTTTGAGCTCATATTTGAGATCTCTGATTTTTGATTGCTATCTTTGGTATCTTGGCACATTTGAACACAGTTTGAGACTCCTTCATTTAATCTCAGCCGGTCTAGACATATTTGACACATTAAAGAGAAATAATTTGTCCTTTTTCTTTCTCTCTGTCGTCCTGTCTGTCTGTCCAGGCCACTAAAGAGGTGATCGAGCGGGAAGCTCCAGGGATGTCTCTGGCCATGCTGGTGGGCTCTCTGAAAGTCACTCCTCTGGGAATGCTCTCCAGGTCTCACTTCAACACATCCTCAACATGCTTGTCTCAGTGTAGAAGAACTTTGACTTTCATTCATAATTATACTCATCAGGATATTCAGAAAAAACTGATCCCAGATCAGCCTCTCAATCAAAGACATTGACTTCATTGAATCAGACTTTCATTGCCTCGTACATAAGCTTCCAGTAGAGAAATACAACAGCTAGATACAGAATTATAGGAACATTTTCAGAATATAATAATAATGCAAATATAAGAATTTTATGGAAGCCTGTTTCTGCCATGGAATGAAAAAAAAAACTTTGTCTAACATTCGGACTCTTTTTTTTTTTCTTTTTTTTTCTCAGAATTGCGAGAAAAAAAGTCAAAATTGAGAGATAAAAAAATCGCAATAATTTTTTTTTATCCCGTGGCATAAACAAGCTTCTGTGGAATACTATTATATTCAGAATTACAATTTACAATTATTTCCTGTTTGCCCACAAATAATAATAATAATAATAATAATAATAATAATCACTATGTATACACTACTGTTAAAAGTACTGTTTAATTTTGTATTATTTTTAAAAGAAGTCTCATACTCAATTACAGTAAAATATACAAAAATACAATAAAAACTTATTGTGAAAAAATATTATGAAATATTATTACAAATTAAAATAGCTGATTTCCACTGTAATATACTGTAAAATGTAATTTATTTCTGTGATCAAAGTTGTATTTTCAGCATCATTACTCCAGTCTTCAGTGTCACATGATCCTTCAGAAATCATTCTAATATGCTGATTTGCTGCTCAAGAAACATATCTGATTATTATCAATGATGAAATGATGTCTCTTTTGAATTGTCTTGATTTGTGTGTGTACAGACCTGTGTGTGGTATCCGAGGGAAAACTCTCATCATAAATTTGCCAGGCAGTAAAAAAGGTTCACAGGTAAGAATTATTTTTTTCTTTCATTAAGTGTGTGGTTAGTCGTATGTCTCAGTACTGGTCTGCCAGTATGTACTCCATTAGCCAAAACGTTTAATGTAGTACTTCTAGTAATCCAATTCATATATAATAAATGATAAATGGGAGTGTTTTACACATAAAGTGCAAGTTTAATTCTGTTTGTGTACTTGCTTGTGGTCTCCATAAAATATACATTAATAGGTGCTGGAAATAGAGATAAACATGAATAATTATAGAGCTCTTTTTGGATCAGTCCAGAATAGTTTACTTAAGGGTCATAATTTTTTCACTGCTTGGCCAATTTATGAGAAACACCATGGACGGAGACACTGTTTGTACAACTTTAAAAAAAAAAATTGTACTTTACTATCAGTTTCAATAAATCACCTATAATAGCAGTTTATCCCAAATATGGTATTTTAATAGAGATACTATTATAGGTTTTATTAATATTTTGAATTGTATTTTATTTTTATATTTTCTGTTTTCATTTTAATTCAAGTTGTATAAACTTTGTTGTGTTTTGTCATTTTTATTAGTTTTTCTAATATGTCTATTTCCATTTTATTTTAGTGTTAGTTATTTTTATTTCATGAAGGTAAACTAAGCAAAAATGAGATATGTTGCCCGTTTTTAATATTTCATTTTGTTTTAGCTCAAATTTATTTTATTTCAAATAACAATTTTTTTATGGTTTTAGTTTTAGTTTGGCCTTACTATAATAACGCTGTTTTATCCCATACAAAAAAGTACTTCCATGGTAAATGTTTGTTAGTGATTTTAAGTAGGATTGTATATTGAGCAAGATTTTAATTCAAAAATTGGGTAGCTGCGCCTTTTTATGGTTTCTTTGTTATTGTAAAACAGATCAGTTCCGGTGCTTGATGCTGATTGGTCAGTATCTGTGTTTTTCCCCGACCAGATCTGTGCGCAACACCCTTAGCAACATAAACAATCCATATACTGCTGAAAACTCTTTCATGTATTTTGTATTTCAGGTAAAGTAGTTTTTTATTGTTTATGTAATAAAGTATGAGTGACTTCTGCTGGTGTTATATTGCGTCATTCACCTTTAATTTTGAGACCACGCCCTTCCCGCTGTCAAAGGAGGAACGTTTTCTCATGAGAGATAAACAAATGAATGTAAGGAAACATCATATATTGTGTTAAAAATAAAAACAACTTTTAGGCTCTGTTTGTATCTGAGCTCCATCAGCTGAGCGTGACACCGCTGTTTACTGTAACTGTCAGGGACTATTTTTCCTAGCGGAAGAGTGGCTATTAAAGATTTTCCTGAAACAAAAAGTACCATTAAGGGGTGATAAGTTGATAAATGTATATATATATATGTATATACATTCATATCTCAAGCTCTTCATATTTGTGTCCTGCAGGAATGCTTCCAGTTCATCCTGCCTGCTCTCCCACACGCCATCGACCTGCTCCGAGAAGCTGTGGTCAAAGTGAAGGAGGTGCCCAATGAGCTGGAGGACCTGCCCTCGCCTCCGCCGCCTCCGTCCCCGCTGCCCACCAGCAGCCCGCACTGCCAGACCGAGGACAAGGGCGTGCAGTGTGAGGAAGAGGAGGAGGAGAAGAAGGACAGTGGTGTGGCCTCCACAGAGGACAGCTCCTCCTCGCACATCACCGCCGCCTCCATCGCTGCCAAGGTAACCCTGTAGCTGTAGTTATATATAAATTAGTTATGCTCTACAAAAGTGTTTCTCACATGACTCTGTTGGACGTTTGCAGGTGTTCCGTTTGTCTTCATTCCCATCATGATATTGTGTGTCATCTTCATGTGTGCTGAAACGTCCTCTGGTGTGAGTGAATATCACGACATTATCTTCACATCATTTGTGTCAGACTCTGTTCCGTGTCTGTGTGTGTTTTCTTCCCCCACGTGCTCCATGTTTATGATTATGTCCTTATTTGGCCCTCATACTATTTAAAGTGTACTACAATCTGGAACACACTAAATAGTATGCAGATTAGGAACGTAAAACATGTTGCACCATAAGTTCAGTGGAAATAAATGCTTTCAAAACTTGCAAACTTTGACTTTTTACATTATATAATGCACAAATAATAAGAGAGCAAATGTTTGGATGTTTATGATTTTAATAAACATCCTTCTTTTGTGTCTCAGATTCCCGACTCCATCATCTCACGGGGTGTTCAGGTCCTTCCCCGTGACACGGCATCTCTGAGCACCACGCCATCCGAGTCGCCGCGTGCCCAGGCTACCTCCCGCCTCTCCACCGCTTCCTGTCCCACTCCCAAGGTGAGAGCACCTCACTTCCTGTTTCCTGTCCCCGCACTGTTCACTTCCTGTCTGCTGCTCCTCTGCCTCCCCACCTCGCTCGCCCTGCTGCCGATCTCCACGCTCACCTCACCCCAAAACTCCTGTCAGAGTCCCATCTATGTGTGGATTTCACAGGTTTCTGTTTCATATTTACGATATCGAAGAATTCTGTTTAGAACACCGCAAAAATGATTTTCTTTCTTAGTAATTTTGTCTCGTTCTCCAGTACAAATATCTAAACATTCTTCAGTCAAAATACATTTACTTGAGAATCTAAATATGTATTGTTTTCTGAAAAATTAAATGAGATATGCTTAAAACAAGAAAAAATATCTGCCAGTGGGGCCAGAAAAATAAACTGACTGCTTTTTCTTTCTTAAGTTGCAAAGAAATTAAGGTTTTTGAGGAAAACATTCCAGGATTTTTCACCATATAATGGACTTCAATGGTGGCCAACGGGCTGAAGGTCCAAATTGCAGTTTCATTGCAGCTTCAAAGGGCTCTACACGATCCCAGCCGAGGAATAAGGGTCTTATCTAGTGAAACGATCAGTCATTTTCTAAAAAAAAATAAAAATGTATATCCTTTTTACCACAAATGTTCATCTTGCACTAGCTGGATTCACTCATTACGTAGTCATGTTGGAAAGGTGACGCGGAAGTACGTCCCAGTGTTTACAATGCGAACGTGCAAAGAAAGTCAAATGCCCTTTACAAAAAAAAAGGTAAGACAATGATGTCAGAAGATTTTGAAGTTGGAGGAGAAAATGAGATGGAGTTTTTCGCCCTACCCCACCTTTTTGAACTGGAGTACACAGACGAAGAGCTAACCGTGCATGACCTTTCCAACGTGATTACGTCATGCGTGATGTCGTAGAAGCGCATCGCGGAGCTAGTTAGTGTGATTTTACATTAAAAAAAAACATAATTTAGAAGTAATATGCTATTTTCTATCCTGTTTTTGTGCCTCTCTGCAGAACGGTCTGTTTTTATAGGCGTGGGGGGGCATTCAAGACTCGCAAGTAAACGCCCATTGCTATGATTGGCTAACAGTTTTGTTTATTAAAATAACATATGAATGAATGAGGCATTTATATAGCACTTTATTGTGTATTGCTGTACACCCAAAGCGCTTTACAATCATCATGAGGGGGGTCTCTCCTCAACCACCACCAGTGTGCAGCATCCACTTGGATGATGCGACGGCAGCCACAGGTTGACAAGGGCCAGTGGAGGGAATTTGGCCAGGACACCGGGGATACACCCCTACTCTTTACAAGAAGTGCCATGGAATTTTTAGTGACCACAGGGAGTCAGGACCTTGGTTTAACGTCTCATCCAAATGCTTTTTTACAGTATAGTGTCCCCGTCACTATACTGGGCCATTAGGACCCACACGGACCACAGGGTGAGCACCCACTGCTGGCCTCACTAACACCTCTTCCAGCAGCAACCTAGTTTTCCCAGGAGGTCTCCCATCCAGGCACTGACCAGGCTCAGCCCTGCTTAGCTTCAGTGGGCAACCGGTCTTGGGCTACTGGGTGATATGGCTGCTGTGACGTATTCTGAATACAACATGGGTCATTTAGGTTAAAAACCTATAAATAGTCAGTATATATCAAACGGTATGGAACAGACAATGCAATAGTGGTAAAAACATGCTTCCTCACACTTCTGTGCTGCGACATTACTGTTGGATCCATTCTAGTCAGACTCAGCGCCGCATCGTCTTTTACTTTCAGGCTCTCTGAAAAGCCTGCATCACACTGTCTTGTTTAAAAATGAATCTTTAAACAATCTGTAGCAAAGTAAAGCAAACAGACAAACAAAAAGTTTTTCACTGACGCAATCTGGAGCTCTTTGCTAATTTTACCCCGTGTTTACACTGGACGCGACTATAGACAACAGAACCCATTATGATCGGTGATTCTGTCTAAACTGGATGCAGCACGGATTGACACAACAAATCCCCAACATTAAACTGATGTCCCGCTCTATTTCTGACATACAAGCATTCGCGCCGCTTCTGACCTGAAAGAGAAATTGATTCGTGTCATGGCGCAGCAGCAACTTACTACACAGTGTCTTGTGATCTTGTAATGTCATCTGCATGCTTCTGTTGATGGAGTAATCCTGTATTTGCGTCTCTCTAGTATTTCCTCTCCTCCTACTACAAGTATGTATCAGTGGGCGGGGCTTCTGCGGAGGCGGTGCTTAGCCACACTATTACATCATAAAGTGGCATGCTCCAAAACGAGTTGTCTTCTGAGCTTGGTTTCAATATAAGCTGTTTTTAAACTAACGAGAAAGTTTTGAGTTTTGAAACTTACAGGATGTTTTTATAGTACAATGACTTGTTATGTGTCAAAAGATCAAGGGAAATTTGATTTCTACGTTCATGACCCCTTTAATTGGTTAGCAGTAAGTTCCCTTACTATATATGGTGAAAAACTATAATAAATCTAACAGTACGTTTCAAATTAACAGTTTTTAGAATGGAAAAAATAATTTACAGTACAAAACCGTAAATTGACAGTTCCAGAATTTGCTGTGTGACAGCTCACCATTTTTCTTTTGCCGGTGCGACTAAATTTTGTGAGCGGTCACACTGGCGTTGCCTAACAAATAAGCGCTGCAATTTCTGTTGCATATGAGAAACATCAAACGGCAAACGAAAACAAAAGCGTAATGAAACCGTTTATCAGCTTGGACCAATTATTGAGCACAGCGCAAGAAAACTGGTCCGAGCTCTGAATAGGTTTACTCGGGAACCAGTGTTGATCTCGCGACACTTACTGAATTCGTTGAATTTCGCCGCAGAATGAATAAGGTTGCTTTGAGATCTAGTGAGAAGCATTCAAATCTTCACAGAATTCTCTGTGAATTAGATGCAGATGTAAAATTCAAACAGCACTGACATAAAAAACCAGAAGTAGTAACGCTAACTATAACAATGATATTGTGGCAAAAATAGTCAAAAGTTATTACATTATTCATTTCAGGGTTTGTACAACCTTTTGAGAGAAGTTCAAGCACTTTTCAATGACTTTCAAGTATTTCACACAACTATTTACAGCACTTTAAAGCTCTAAAAATTATCCAATTTAAAAAAAAAAAAATGAATGGGATGACCAAAATTTACTTTGTGATAAACAAACACTTATTAAAATTTTAAAAAGACATCAAATTATGACTGTAACCAGTAGATGGCAGCAGAGGAGCACTTACTGGCTTATTAGTCATTCATTTCTATTTTTTGGTTTATATATTGAGATTATAAAATAAAATGTAATAAAATATCAAATCATCAAGAAATCAAATTTTGTCAAAGTTTTGCACTTTTTTGTATATGCAGAAAGAAAAGACACAAAGTGCTTTGAAAAACAAAACTTTTCTTCAATTTGCAACTGAATCACATAAAGCAAGTAAAGAGCACTACTTTTATAATCACTCAAGTTGTTGATCAGTTCAGTATAATACTATAGAAGAATGATACATTTAATAAGAGTAGTATATATACATTTTCCATATAAAAATTAGATTTTACACGTTACTGTTATTAATAAAAGTAAATGTTCTATGCTTCCCAACTCAAGTTCAGTGCTTTACTGTCAAATGTGTATTACCAAGAAATACGTTAGAAATTAATTAGAAATTAGTGCTCTTGTGACAAACGTGGGATAAAAAGTGTTAAATTAATTGGCATCTCTTTATAAACATCTATTTGACGGAAAATGAACATATGCAGTTATATGCACTGACTTTCCTGAACATTTATCACAATAATGCATTTGGAATTATGCTTTTATCCAAGCAACTTATATTGCATTCAAGCTATACATTTTTTGTACAATTCATGGGAATCCCTTCCCTGGGAATCGAACCCATGATCTTGGTGTTGCTGGTGTGATGCTCTACTGTTTGAGCTGCAGGAATATGACTAACCTGTAACTTTGACCCACATGGCTCAGGACTCTCACCCGAGCCGGGCGAGCAACTCTCGTTCGTCAGCTCATATGTCACAATCCTTTCTCGACCCCGCTGTGTGGATGCGGTGGTTGTCATGGGAGCGGGCGTTGCCCTGGAGACTGTGCTGCACTCATATGAGTGAGAGAGTTTGTACAGGTGTCAGTTTGACAACGATGCAAAATTCTGTAATTTACTCGCCCTCATGTCATTGCAAACCAATATGACTTTCATTTTCCATGTTCACCCTGCTCTTCTCTATATTATGAAAACATTTAGTGACCAGGGGCTGTTGAGCTCCAAAACCTAATAAAAACACCATAAAAGTGTAGTCCATATAACTTATGTGCTATATTGGAAGTGTTCTAAACCATTCAATAACTTTGTCACAAACAGACTGTTTAGTCATTATTAGCTAATAAAAATATATAACCTGACACCTGAAACATTCGTAGGTGTGTTGAATGAAAGTACATTATAAACTAAGAAATACATAAATCTGGCACACTACTCCATCATCACAAAAAATAATTATTAATTAGCAATGTTTCAGTCAATCAAACTTCCACATATGCAAATGATCAACAAATGTAAATGTATATTTTTTTATTTTATTGTTTTAATATATTTATATATTTCTAGTCATTATTATTAGAAATATTTAATAATAATTTTAGCAATTAAATTTGAAACATTATTACAAATTATCAGCTAAAATTTCCCTCCGCCAATCCATTTTTGCATTGCATTTTTAACATCTAGACTCCAGTTTTATTTTGGTATCATTGAGAGACTATATTAATATTTTGAATCAGTTTTCATTTTTATATTTTCTGTTTTCATTTTTATTTTAGTTAACATTTTAGTACTTTTGTTGTGTGTTTTTGTCATTTTAGTAGATATGTCAGTATAGTGTATGTATATAGTTTTATTAATTTTTATTTCAGTTTTAGTTTATTTTAGTACATCCAGTTAAACTAAAATGAGAAGTTTCCTCCATAGCTAAAATAAAAGTATATATAATATAAAAAATATATTTTATTTTATTTCTGTTGATGTTTATTTTATTTCAAGTAACATTTTTTTTTTTACTCTTTTAGTTATCTATAACAACCCTGCTAGACTCGTCTCTTTTTAACATCGATTTTCAAACTGCATTTCTTTTCATTTATGTTTTTGTGGAACATAAAAGATACTTGAAAACATACTTTTTTTCTGTACAATGAAATTAAATGTGCTCCAATGTTGTTTGAGCCCTAACCTTTTTTGAAATATCTTCTTTTTGTGTTCTGCAAAAAGAAAGAAAGTCATATAGATTTGAAACAGTGAGTGAATGTTGACAAATTCAAATTTTCTCTTTAAATTTACCCAATATCGATTGTCATCATAATACAGTATTTGCATATTAAATTGTGACTGGTCATGTCTTAATCGCATATATTTAAACATTTATAGATGCTTTGACTACACTGACTAAACCGACAAAAACCGAGACATGCAATAGTGTCATGATAATGACAAAGCAAAAACTCAATCATCACAATCGTTTTACCAGAAACATCAACTTGATTAATAGCCATCCTGATCACAAGCATACTCAGACTCTCTCGATGTCACTTCCTGTCTTGTGTTCTCTCACAGTCGCGCACACACACAGATGATGATATGGCTGTGGCAGTCCTCCACACAGTTATATAACACGGTTAGATAACAGTGAGCCACTAACACATAAACCAGTTCCTGTGATTATCTGCAAATGCAATCTTGCATCTAATTTTAATGCACAAGTAACTGGGCAGAATGGTGGCAGCTCGTTTGTTAAGAATGTATTGATTAAATCCCCCTGCATTCTGTCCTAAGATGGGTACTTAATGGAATATTTTCAGTTCAACTTTTATTAAAATTATTTTTGTATTTGTAACCTGCTGTTGATTAATACAGAAAATAATTAGGCTCAGTCCTCAGTTTGCATGAATGAATAGGAAATGCATTTGCAGTGAATGTACTTAAATCGTGCAGCGTGTATGTGCACTACATTTAAAAACTGTATATGGGTCAGTAAGAGTTTTTTTTTTTTTTAATTAATACTTTTATTTAGCAAGGATGCATTCAATTGATCAAAAGTGACAGTAAAGACATTTATGATGTTACAAAGGTTTCTATTTCAAATAAAGTTTCAAAAATATGTAGCAGCACAACTGTTTTCAACATTAATATAATAATCAGAAATGTTTCTTGAGCAGCAAATCAGCATATTAGAATGATTTCTGAAGGATCATGTGACATTGAAGACTGGAGTAATGATGCTGAAAATTCAGCTTTGATCACAGAAATAAATTACATTGTAAAATATATTCGAATAGAAAAGAGTTATTTTAAATTGTTATAATATTTCACAATTTTACTATTTTTATTGTATTTTTTATCAAATAAATGCAGCCTTGGTAAGCATAAAAGACTCAAAAACTTTTAAAAACTCTTACCGACCCAAACCTTTGAACAGCAGTTTAAATAAACTTTAACATATGCAAAAACTGAGCTGTTTTAAAGTATTATCTTGCTAGGGCTATTGATTTAATGCAGGGGTTCCCAAAGTAGGGGTTGGGACCCCCCAGGGGGTCGCGAAACCACGAGGAGGGGTCGCAGGATGATTTCCAGAAATCAAATAATTTTTTTAAAGATTACAAATAGCATATTTTACCCATAAATAACAAATTATAAGTTGAATTCAAAATAAAACTCCAGACTCTGGAGTATGTTGCCCACCCAACTAATTAGGTAAGATTAATGTTGAAATGTAAGTAATGAGTAAATTACTATAAAATAATATTATTGTTAATGCACTAATTTGGTGTAATTAATGATAAAAAAATTATAAAAATGTTTTTCAAAAATCTAAATCAAATATTCCAGCCAAAAAAAATAACCTGAAATGCTTCATTAATCCTGGTTTTCTCCATGCTGGACTGTGTCTGCAGCTTGTGTTTCAGATGTTTTGAATGTCAAAAAACATCAATGTGAAAAAAGCAGTGCCTCGACTGACAGCTGCAGATGTGAGTTAGATGAAGGATAAATCCACATTGTGTGTGTGT
>NW_015554094.1:1053066-1054910 GCF_001515605.1 Sinocyclocheilus anshuiensis
TGTGTGTGTGTGTGTGTGTGTGTGTGTGTGTGTGTGTGTGTGTGTGTGTGTGTGTGTGTGTGGCTCAAGCATACCTCTGACAGTTTTGTAGTTATTAATGTAGGAATGTTTATCCGTCAAATCTTATTTACACCTCTTTCATCACATTTCCTTCCCACTTTCCTCCTTTCCTCCTCTATTTCGCCTCTGTGTGCTTAGGATGAGGTTTCAAACTACAGTCTAACAGGATCAGAATTATATAGAAATATAGAAGGGCATATATATATATATATAACCGCAGCAATAGATAACTGTGTTTGTGTGTGCTTGTGTAGTTTTCTGGCTTGTGTGCTGATAAAGTTCCTCCTCTGAACGGAGGAGCTTGTAAAACTGACTGGCGTCTTGCTGTCGCAGAGCTGAGAACATTGAATTTAATGCTCAGAGAAGATCAGATAGTGATGGCCAAGGAGAAATGAAAGAGAACACAATAAACAAACGCTCAGCAGTGCAGATCCTCAGCTCAACATCTCAGAGTGTGACTGACTTTCACTTCATCAGCATTATTTCCACACAGAATCATTTCTGTCAGTGATTCATGTTTATTCAGGTTGTTGTGAAATGTTTTTTTGTTCATTTTGACTCGGGTGTGTAACAGTAGTTTAGGAGCTTTTTGTGACTGTGTACCGTAGTAAAGCTTTTTTGGATGATGCCTGCTTCGTTGGTATCTGATCTATTAAGCAGAAATTGTTTTCTAGATTCTGTACTATACTTCAGTCTTGCATTCAGTTAAAGACTTCTGGAGTTGCTTTGAAAGAGGCTCAGGATTTGAATTGCATATAAAATTTCCATCCATTTGTATTACATAGTTTTGACATAAACTAATAAATCTAATATTATGCATATTTGTCAGTCATACATAAATGAAACGGGTCAGATTTCTGCACTCAAAAAAAAATCATGGCATAGGTTATTAATAACTATGCATATATTTGATTTTATTTAAATTATCATATTTTCAAAATGCATTTATTCAAATTGCTTAGAATCAGCATTAATCTGTTCATCGTGAAAACAATTACATGTATTCAGTTAAAAAGTATGAACTTGGTTAAATATTTCTAGCTGTTGAACAAGCAATATTCATTTAGTGAAAATGAATGAGATTGAAACAAATTGGATTTATTGATGATAGTGTGTTTGAAACGCAGTCGGTTTATTAGTATATTCCGGAATCTGACCTGTTTCAAGTTCATTTATGTATGACTGTCAAATATGCATCACAAAAAGTTTATTACGTTGTTTATGTGTAATCCAAATTAATTGGAAATTGTATATATGCAATTCAAATACATCAATCTTACATTTATGAGTGCATGTTTCTGTTTTACCTCAACTTATAGGCCTATCTGACGACCTCTTTTTAGAGATGTCCTCATAGAGAAAAAATACTCATAAATAATGTATTCTTTTTGTAATTTTGATAATGAAATGGTCCATTCCTTATCCATTCGATACATAATGCGAAAAGCACTTGTGAAAATCACAAAGTTGGCAAGCGACTTTCAGATGTTTGAAAGATATTTGACATTTTGATTTGCACTCATTTCTTCTGTGTTTTCTGTACATCTGTTAATGTACCATATTTTGAGTTTGTTGTTCATTACCATTGTATTATCATTTAATATAATCCATTTCAAATTGACTGAAATGACACACAAACACAAGACAAAGTGGTTTATTTGGTGTCTTTCTGTACTTACATAAACTTAACATAAACATGTTTGTAAGTTCTAGACCATGGATTTGTGTGTGTGTGTGTGTGTGTGTGTGTGTGTGTGTGTGTGTGTGTGTGTGTGTGTGTGTGT
>NW_015554094.1:1055993-1064695 GCF_001515605.1 Sinocyclocheilus anshuiensis
TTGTGTGTGTGTGTGTGTGTGTGTGTGTGTGTGTGTGTGTGTGTGTGTGTGTGTGTGTGTGTGTTCATTCTCCATTTCTCTGTTTCTTTCTCTTTCTCCCTCTAATGCTTTTTCGGTTTATTATTCCTGCCTGCTCCTTCTCTGTGGGCTTCTCTCTCTCTCTTTCACTCTCACTCTCACTCTCTCTCTCCTCCTCCTCCTCTTCTCTCTCCATCCATACGTGTGTGTTCACTTCCTCTCTGTGTCAGTGTGTGTATGTGTGTGAGATCTCAGTCTTCATGTAGATGATGGTAAGTCTTCACTCTTGCTCTGGAATTTGATGTGTCTTGAGTCAGACGACGTGTGTTTAGTATTAAAATCCATTTGATATTTTAATAATCAGTCGAATTGTGTATAAATCTAGTGCTGGTATGTGTGAGTGATTTTGTGCCTTTTTTTTGTTTTGTTTTCAGAGTGTGTGTGTGTATTCGATTGTGTTGTGTAAAGAGTGTGATATAGATAAGTGATAGAAAAAACTCACTGCACACATAAACTTGTTGCTGTGAGGTTTGCATTCATCAGTCCGTCCATCTGTCTTTTTTGACTATAATATATTATATAAAGTTTTTGCATAATTAGTCATGCATATTTGCTCTTGACAATTTGTCCAATGTGACATTGTCCATTTGTGTGTAAATATTCATATATTTTATGCATTGTATTGTATTGTACATGTGTGATATTCATGATATGTAGAAGATCAGATCATGTGTTCTTTCTGATGTTTGGCTGAATTATGAGTATGTTAGATAAAACCCTAAAGCTGCTTTCTTTACTTTCGGGACTTTAGGGTTTTAAAATGCAGTCTGCCAAAAATCTTGAGCAAAATAATCACTTGATGTTTTGAGACTCTTTTGACTAAAAGTTAAATTAGTAAATGCTTGCAGTGTGTTGGCTAAAATCTATTATAGATTTTCCGTTTTAAATTTATGCTGTTAAATTATTTCTACATTATTGTTTATTTTTAATTCAGGGTTAGGGTTATGTTTTTTTTTTTTTCAATTTTAATAAAACAATATTAAATATTTCTATATTATTTTTTTTATTTGTTTATTGATTGATTTTTATTATGATATTTAGTTTTTTATTTTGACTATTATTATGAATGATTATATTGAACACATTCAAATATAGAGGGCTAAACTGGAAATTATTGTTACAAAACAGTTTTATCACAGCTTCAGTTTGAAGATACTGGCATTATCGTCTTTTAGATGGATATAAATGTGTAAAATGACTCAACTCAACTGATAATGACATGCATGTCACTGCTTATTTAGCCCAATTCTGATATGAGATGCTTGCTTGTTATGAAACTGAAAGGGAAATGGACATTTGAAAACATGCACCAGCACGGATATCTCAGATTGTGGATTATTAGCAGACATTAATGCTGTAAATTGCTTTAGTGCATCATGGTGTCCACAGATTATCTGAGGTGTAGTTTCTCATCCTGATAGCTGCATTACAGAAGCACCTACTAAAGCATTATTAAACACAGCACAGCAGAAACCGCTTGGCTGTGCATTAGCAGTCTTGAGCAGATTGTGTGTGTCCTGTTGGCCGCCCTCGTTCCCTTCAGAGGGGTCAAATCTGAGGCTCGGGAACCAAGCCAGACATGATATGAGGTTTTAAAGAGAGAGTTCATCCAAAATGTTATCATTTACTCACTCATTTCAATCTTGACTTACTTTTTCTGTGCAACGTACTCAAAAATATTTAGGCCTAAAGATTTATGCATTTTAATTGCATTTAAAATGTCTATTTATTTGGATTGCACAGTTTAAATATAAATAACCTAGTAAATTTAATGTGATGCATATTTATCAGTCATACATAAATGAATCAAGAATTAGATTTCTGTAATAAACTTGATGTGTTTTAAATACACAAAAACCGGTTTATATATTTATCATTAATAAATCCAATTTGTTTCGATCTCATACATTAAATTGAACAAGATTAACTCATTTCATTTTTATTTTTTCCGCAAACCATGTTCATACTTTTTAACTGATTAAATTGAATTGTTTTCACAATTAACAGATTTATGCTCATGCAATTTGAATAAACTTGTTTGAAAATATGAATTTAAATCTAATTTAGTTGCGAATAGATACTATGCCATGATAACTTATTTATATACTTTACTTTTTTGTGTGCAAAAAGGAAAATTTTAAAGTTGCATATAAGTTTGTAATTACATTTTTTCCCATATTTATGTGAATTATTCCTTAAAGTACTCATATGTAATAGCGCTCACAGCAGCTCAGCTGCCATCACCGCCTACTTAAAAAATGTCTTATGAAATAGATACACTTTATTACTTTCTCTTAGAGCAACTCAGTGTTTTCAGCTCATGCTAGTATGTAGTTCAAGTGCTTCAGTTCAGGACCAACAAAGGTAAGATCCTCTGGATCAAGAATACTGGATGCTGGCTACACTCATAAAAATAAAGATTCTAAAAGCGGGTTTTGGTAGCGATGCAATAGAAGAACCATTTTTGGTTCTCCAAAGAACCTTTCAGTGAACAGTTCTTAAAAGAACATTTTTTTATAACTTTTTTTTTTATTATAAAGAACTTTTTGTGGA
Organism: Sinocyclocheilus anshuiensis; assembly: GCF_001515605.1. NCBI lineage: Eukaryota > Metazoa > Chordata > Actinopteri > Cypriniformes > Cyprinidae > Sinocyclocheilus > Sinocyclocheilus anshuiensis. The sequence goes on from NW_015554094.1 coordinate 1,058,625, forward strand.
ATGGAAAGTGTAGCGAATCAGCTCAAAGGGGAAATATTAATAATTAATCATAACTAGTTATAATTAATTATAAATATTTAGATCCGCTGTAAGTATTTACTTGACCTCTCAGGGTCAACTGTCTGTCAATTCTAAGAACGTTAATTTCCTGGTTAAGGGAAATAACTTTCTTACTGTACAATACTACTCAGAGCATGTAGCAAAAATCTGCATGATTAGGGACTGCGATTATGAGCAAACAATGAACAACCTCAGGTGTGATACAAGTAAGACTTTATTAACTACATAAACACTTAAACTAGTCTAACATACACATACACCCACACACACACACACACACATACAGTTGGTATAGGAAAAGGATTCAAGCTTAGGCAGTGAAGAGAAGAGAAATAAAACATGAAGCTATGGTACCATTTGATATTCAGCAGATCTACAGCCTGAAGGGAACATCAAATTCTTAGTTCAAACACACCTTTGTAAAAAGGTGCAAATTATATTTAATGTATCAATTAATAAGACTAAGGTTGATACTTCTTGCACGTCTTGTCTGTCTGACAGAGAGTCCTGATGCAATCTGAAGGCTCAAGTTGATCTTTGCTGAAGTTGGTTGACTTAGTAGAAAAAGCATTCTGGGCGGAACTGTGTGTGGGCCCTTTTAAAGTCTGAGAAGATTCCTGCCTCTTAGGAAAAGGCTGAAGTTTCAAGCGGGAGGTTGGATACTGGGGAGTTTTACGACCCTTTGTGTGAGGGCATGGTAATTTGCAAATGGAACTCGAGTGGGTGTGTGTCTGATTGGTCCAGACGCTACAAAAGATTCCATGGATGTTAAAGGTTCTTCATGTAACCATCAATGCCAATATAGAACTGTTTGTTTGATACAGAGTCTAATGCCAAATTTACCCTGCAAATGTGTGCTTCACGAGTGGAATTTAGGTGTCTTTACACAGACTGTTTAATGCTTGTCAGAGGCGGCATAAATGCATTTACACAGCAATTACAACTGTATACTTTGCTATAGGGGCCGAAGTCATAATTTAGTCTGGCTTTTATGCAGAATTGCACTTATATACTAAATTTTGAGCAAGCACAGAGCAGCCTTAACGCAGCTGTGTAAAGACACCCAAAACACCTTAGGTTGTTCCTTAACCTAAACCGAAAGCGGTTCCAAAAGGTCCTAAGATAATTCATTTTGGCCAAAATGACAGAATTGTAATTATCCTTTGTAGTGAAGGTAAAAATTGCAAAGAAAAAAATAAATAAATCTCATCTTAGGTAAGATGAGAAATATTGATTATAACTAGTGATACCCCAAAATGAAAATTCTAGGTCACAACCGAAAATTCAGGATGCATGGCTGAAAACCGAAATAGAAAGTACATTTTAATGAATAATCAATTAATTAATCAAATTTATTCAATAATCAACACTCAAATAAAAACTAAGTTATACAAAATGGACACTGACACAGTGAAAACATGACATCAGAGAAATTATAATTAAACATCACTGTTCAGGTCAATTCTATTTCGGGCTGAAACCGAAAATTGCTGTTTCGGCTGAAAATGTACGATTGCCAAAATGTTGGTTTATCTTATATTTCACCTAGTGCTAAAAAGTATCAATAAATTTACTTAATTTGCCCAACGTGTCTGTGTAATTTCATGCTTCTTATATTCAATCCGATCTTATGAGAAAAGGTAAGGTGGCCATTTCAAATGAATTCATTCTACAGTATGTGAGTCGTACAAAAATGTAAGATTTTTCGGAAAAAAAGTAAGCATGAAACCAAACCATCACTGGGACGTAAGCAGATTGTATGAAAACCTACAAATGAGATCAATGAATTAGATGTCAAACGTACAATAGAATTGCCATTTTGTTGGAGTATCACATTGTTAGCAACAATTAAAGTCTTTTGGAGTCATTTGGGTCAAGCTCTATTTGTGTTAAATCACCCTTGAGAAAAACACTTCTTTGAGGACATTGCACATGTGAAACAGAGTGCCGTACGCTGCGGCAACAGCGCTGTGTGTGTGGCGATAAATAATGCTTCTAAAGATGATATCTGTAGTAAATGAGTTTCACTTGAGCATTAAACTCGGGTGGGCTGCAGCCTGCAAGATATATTACTCCCTTCATGGACAACAAGGACACCTTGCATGCATAAATGTGAGACACAGTGCTGATTTTATGTGCAATAAGTACCAAATGATTCCTGTCACATGCTGTGAGCATTTCCAGTCAACATGAAATCAAAATTGATAATACATGTTTCTGCTCTTGTTGTATGTGATTCATCAGGGCATGTTATACTAAAAAAAAAATGGCAACTAAAGCAACTTCCTTTCTTAGCTGAGCAGCAAATGAGCTGCACTTGCAAATGAGCTTGAATTGATAAAATACAATGGCATAACCATGGTATTGTAGCATGCATGGATTTTTACTCCGGTCTTCAGTGTCACATGATCCTTCAGAAATCATTCTGATTTGCTGATTTGATTTTTTTTTTTTTATGGAAATTTCCCAGGATTCAGTGAATTGAAAGTTCAAATAAACAGCATTTATTTGAAATAGAAATCTTTTGTAACATTATAAATGTCTTTACTGTCACTTTTGATCAATTTAACTCATCCTTGCTGAATAAAAGTATTAATTTCTGGTAGTTGGTAGTTGTTATTGGTAGTGTATAATGAGTATGTGAAATAACTTCTCAATATTTACATAAATATTTATTACATCAACATCAGTGTTGTTGTTTTGAAAACTATCATCTTCTGTAGTTAACTGGATTGTGGAAGTTTAGGAAATGTCAAGGTTAAAGTTGGTGTGTTTAGCAACATGTCAAATGCTTCACCCATCTTTCCATCTTTGCTGTGTTTGCGTCTGTATGTGTTGTGAATCCAATATAAATTGGATTTAATGTGACCACATTTTTATCCCCAAGCTAACATCAAACTGGGATCTATGGAAGCCTATTTCCGACACATGAGAAAAAAAAATCATGCTTTAGTAAGTCATGGCTTTAAAGTCATAATTATGAAATTAACATTTTAAATGATGACATAAAAAGTCAAAATTATTGCATAACAAATGTCATAATTATGAGATAAAAAGTTGAAATTTTGACATACCAAATCGCAATAATTACATAAACAGTCATAATTGATGTCGAAAAAAAGTCGAAATGATGACATACAAAATCGAAATTCTGACTTAAATATATAGCAATGCCACTGGGAAATTCCACTGGGAAAACAATGTCTTTTATCAATTCACAATTACTTCTCATAATTATGGATTTTTATGTCATAATTTTAACTTTTCATGTTTTTTTACTTTTTGTACATTTTTTACTTTTAAAGTCATAATTTGCATTTTATGCCATAGTTTTGATTTAGTATGTCATAATTTTCGATTATGTCATAATTCGATAATAATGTCATAAATATAATGATTTTGGACTTTTAAAGTCATGATTTAAAGCTAATAATTATGTTTTTTATGTCATCATTTTTATAGTTTTTTTTGTCATAAATTCAATTTAGTATGTCATAATTTTGACTTTTTGTCAATTTAAACTCTTAAAGTCATCATTTCTACTTTGTCTCATAATTTCACATTTTTATGTCATAATTTCAATTTAGTATGCCAGAATTTTGACTTTTTGTCATAATTTCGGCTTTTAAAGTAATAATTCCGACTTCGTATGTTATAATTTCAACTTTAAAAGTCATAATTTCGATTTTCATCTCATAATTACAGGGATCAGAAATGATTGCCCACTAAGTAAATGAGCTCAGGTTGATATTCAGAAAACAAACACATGAACTTGCCTTGAAAATGTCAAGCACAAATCCCAGATCAGAAGCAAATACACCAGTGTAAGCGCTGTATTTGCGTAGTTTCTGCTATTTTTAAATGTCTTCTGTTCCCAGCTGCTTTGGCTTGCGGTGCTCCAGCAGTCCTCCGGGCCAGCAGGGGGCAGCAGTGTGTGTCTCAGCTTGGCTTTGCTGGCTCTTATATTTAATTGTCTTCTCTTCTCCCCCCTTCTCGTGGCACCCAGGCGCGGCTTCCCTCCTCTTCATCCACCCTAAGCATTGCTGAGGTATTCCTGCATGCATCTCGGGCCGCATCGCCATGGCAACAGCTCTTCTCCACCTCAGCATGTTGCCATGCGACATGTTTCTTCCTGCCTGCGATGATTGTTGCTTCCTGCTCTGCCTGAAACCCTTCCTGTCTTGTCATGCATGCTTTTCTCAAGAGCAGAAATGACTGACAGTCATTTTTGTGACACTTTTAGATGCGAGTCTTGGATATTTTTTCATTTTTTAAGTGGTTTTGACTTCATTGGTTTATCCATCATCATAATCATACCACATTTTTTCCTTTACATTTTTTTTATGCATTTCTGACATTATTTTTTTCTCATCCATAAAACACTTTAATGTATGTATGGCCAGAGGGGTTATTCTTACTAGTGATAGACTGATGCAGTAGTATTGACCAGGCCAGTTAATTAATGATAATTGAAGATGATATTTGGCTATTTTGAGATTACAATAAATAAAACAATGGTTCATCTGTAGCAATTTTGTGTGCATTATATTGCTAACACTAAATTGTATTATTTATATCGGCAATTAATCATCCAACTTGTTCTCCAGATTTTCCGTTTCAACCAATGAAAAACCTGTATCAGTCGACCTCTAGTTATTACCTCTGTAAAACATACATGACATCTAAAAGTGCAGTTATATGAGCTCTGCTTGATCTAAAGAGTTAGTTATTAAAATGTTTTAATCAATAATCCATCCATATACCACACATTACAAGCTTGTATATTAATACTGTATTGAGATGTGATCAATAGCATGTTAGTACAAAATTGTGTTGTTTTTCCAGCAACAAATGGATTATATTTTTGAATAGCAAAAAAAAATAAAAAATCTGTCAGATTGTATTGATATTTTTTTAAAAAGTAGTTGTTTTTTATACATTTAAAAAATAAGTTTTAATTAATATTCCAGCCATATACAATAAATTAGAAGCTTATATATTATACTGAAAAACGTATATATTATATGCTGCGTTGAGATGTTTTTTTTTAGTATTCAGTTATTTATAGGGATGCACAATATTAGATTTTTGCCGTTAAAATAGTTTTCGCTATTAAAATAGTTTAAATGTTGTCTTTTTCCAGTAACTAACTAACTAACTATTTATTTTTATTTATTTGTTTTTCAATTAAAAACTACAAATTTAATGGTAACAAAAACTAAATTTTCAAAAAATAATACTTTTTTGTCAAGTTGTACTGCATGCTCTGATGATATATTGTTTTAGAGACAAATAAATATGTTCATATATGACTTTCTATACATTTATAATGATATTTGTACCCCTTTTATAGCTTCAGTTCAGTTAGTTTACTGACTACTTTTTGTTAGTTACTTGTAATGTAGCTTGACTGTAGTTGTACTAGGTTCAATCTGAATAGCTTGTAGCTTGAAAAAAACTACAGTTTCCCAACACTGTAGTAGCCCTAATATGTCAAAGCGCTTTGAGAAGCTTGATTCGAGTGACATTCAAGTGATTTCTCCAGCTCCATGATTTCTTTTCTGTTGGTTTGTTCTTATTTATCACCCACGATTTACAGCATTAGATCAGTTGAGTTGCTTTAAATGCGGGTGAGTTTTCATTTTGCTCAGCTGGTCATATCTTCATTGTACCGGTGCACATCATGGCAGTGTGTTTTATTATTGTGTGTTGCTGGAGAGAGAGAGTGTGTGTGTGTGTGTGTGTGTGTGTGTGTGTGTGTGTGTGTGTGTGTGTGTTTTTTTTTTAGTGTATGCTCATAAACGTGTTTGACTGAATGCAAATGGATTCTGTATCTGTGCCTGTTGGATATGGAGAGGTTTGTGTGTGTGTGTGTGTGTGTGTGTTTATTTTAGTGTTTGTGGCAGCGCATGCTCATAAACGTGTTTGACTGAATGCAAATGGATTCTGTATCTGTGCCTGTTGGATATGGAGAGGTTTGTGTGTGTGTGTGTGTGTGTGTGTGTTTGGGG
>NW_015554094.1:1065809-1068167 GCF_001515605.1 Sinocyclocheilus anshuiensis
GTGTGTGTGTGTGTGTGTGTGTGTGTGTGTGTGTGTGTGTGTGTGTGTGTGTGTGTGTGTGTGTGTGTGTTTATTTTAGTGTTTGTGGCAGCGCATGCTCATAAACGTGTTTGACTGAATGCAAATGGATTCTGTATCTGTGCCTGTTGGATATGGAGAGGTTTGTGTGTGTGTGTGTGTGTGTGTGTGTTTGGGGTGAATGACTGTCCTGTGGCTTCCTCCAGGCGTCGCGGCGAGAGTTCAGAGCACACCTGGATGAGGTCATCACACTCAAGACAAGGTACTCTACCTTGGACCAGGTAAAGAGCTCATCTTCAATCATAATTTGAGACAAATTCAGCCTGTAAACATGACTTTAGCACCGACAGGTAATAAAGCAGCTCAAATACAGGAAAAATTAGCTAGTTTTGAACACAAACCAACAATGATAACAGATTTACCAACATCTACTAACCATCATATCACTACAGAACAGGTATCAGTGGGTTTAAATATTTAGTTTAGTTTTTAAGTTAAGCTAAAACACTGTATGGTTAGCATTATTTCTTTAAGTTAATTTACACCAAAACATTTTCTACAGTTATTAAAAATTGGTGTTGAAACTATTTTCACTCAGAAATTGCTAGTAAATTTCACAAACAATTGCAAAGAAATGACATGTAGCATTCAAAAAATGTGAAATTTGAAAGTAGAAAAACTGAAACATATTTAAAAGATATAAATATATTTATATTATAAAAAGTGTTTAAAAAATAATTTGACCTCCATATATTTCAATCCGAGAAAATACATTCACATCTGTCACATATGTATCTGTAATACATGTGAACACAACACATTTGAATAAAAATCTTACTTTACAGTGATCCAAAAAAATTTATCAAATTTCAAAAGTATATTTTATTTAGTTTTACTGTTTGTTTACAATATATATTTAGCATATATTTACAATATATTTTGGCCAGGGGAAAAAACATTTATATGAGTGTGTGTGTGTGTGTGTGTGTGTGTGTGTGTGTGTTGAACAGGTCTTCTGTTGTGTTCAGGACTAGAGTTATTCTCGTCTCCACTAGCAACTCTGCTCACTTTGTTTGAATCGTGACGCTCAATCCTCAGAAACAAAGAGCTGCTCTGTGGGACGCTGAAGCTCTGAGTCTGAGCCAAAGAACACGGCAGGAACCTGAAAAACAGGAGCAGTGACCATCACGGCTCCGTCTCAACCAACACACACTTACTAGAGAGCACACTCGAACCCTCCTGATGACACACAGGCTCAGAGTCACTCAGATCAGAGATGAAGCTCACAGCGCTGAGTTCAGTTCAGGCCATTTCTTTGTAATTATTTGTGAAATTTACTAGCCAAGTAAATCCTATACCAAATTTTTTCAGTGTAGATTCATCCACGTCTGCCGCTGATAGCCGCATGCTATATGACGCCATAAACATTGTTCTTTTTGCTGACATTTTAATCCAAAGTGACTTACAACTAAAATGATATTGCTCTGACACACTCATTCACCTCCATTCATTCTCTTTTTGTTTTACTCATGTGTGATGTTGTTTGTGTCAAGGATTTAACAGTGTGTTTGCAGTAGTATGTTTGGTGTTTGTGTGTTGGAGTTATTTTAGTATCATTGATATAGTACTTTTTGTTTGAATTCGACTTTATTTTTATATTTTCAGTTTTTTTTTTTTTTTAAATGTGTCTATATAGTTTTTATAATTTATAGTTTTAGTTTTGTATTTGTTATTTTAGTACTTAAACTAAACGCAAAGTAAATAAGAATGTTGCCTGGCAACTAGGTGAATTAAAATAGTTATTATTATTTTTTTTTTTTTATCTTTATTTTATTTCAAGCAACAATAATTGTTTATATGGTTTTAGTTCGCTGTAAAACCCTGACTTTAATGAATATGTTTATGTCTGTGTGCATGTGTAGCATTGTATTATGTACGACTCGGCTCGGCACGGCTCAGTACGGTCCGACACGGCACGGCTCGGTTTGCGTTTCCACTGCAGTTCAGTACCGCTTTAGAGTGGGCGGGATTATTCACATGTCGTTATAGTTGCGCCGCCTCTGCCATGACTCCTACAAAACTTTTTCATTCCGCGTCGCCCCATCAAGCTCTCACTGGATCCGCTCCTCTGCTATCAACGAGAGGAACGTCTGTACTTCCTCAACAGACAACGAAAAATAATAATAACTATGCACCCGTTTGTAAGGAAGCTTGTAAATTAACTCATTTCTCTATCCAATGCTGTCACATCACGTGACAAAAGAACAAATGATTCGAAAGACTCGAGAGATGAACTAATCAATTCTCTTTCCGGCTCAGACTGCATTGGTTAAAGTGTAT
>NW_015554094.1:1068239-1071225 GCF_001515605.1 Sinocyclocheilus anshuiensis
TTATGGGGCTGTCACGTGATGAACGAACGACTCAAACCCGAAGACTTGCCAGATAAGAGGTGAGGTGAGCTAATCATAGACTGAAGACCCAGAAAAAAATGAATTCATCTTTTCTTTTTCTTATAGCAGTTTTGTATTGTTTGTAGTGTGATCAACGTTTGCGTAAATAGTAGACGTGTTCGGGAAGTAACACGTAACATTTATATTTTATTTATAACAATTATATTTTGCTAAAATGAACGAAATGACTCGAAAAAAGATTCGTTCATTTTGCTGAACGAGACTCAAAGGTCCGAGTCGGTAAAATGATCCGAACTTCCCATCACTACTAGCGGTTCTGTTGTGTTTGTGTCGTAAGTTTAGTGACGCAGGTAGTGACGATTCTCTCCGGCCAATCCGTGATCAGCAGAGTTTACACGTCACGTTTTTGTAACGGTACGGTTCACTTGGAACCTCAACCGAGGTGGTACTAAAAAGAGTACTAGGTATCAGGTACTGTACCCAGTGGAAAACCCCCCAAAAGTGAACCGTACCGAGACGTACCGTGCAGTGGAAAAGCGCCATTAGTCTTCAACACATGATAATATTACAGCAGAAAGATCCTCTTCATACATCAATAACACACCTCAGTGCCAGTAGAAAACACATCCCTGTTACAAAGTTCTGTGTGAATTAAAGTACATGCATGTGAGTATATGTAGTTATGATGCCTCTGCACTTCAGGAGTGTGTTGAGCTCAGCTTCACACTTTTTTTTCAAGATTTTGATGCTGTCTCTGTCTTCATTTACAGTACAAGCTCCATCATGTGGTTTTGTCTTATGAATGACACCAGCAGTATGTCTAGAGCTATCACTAACACAACTAACCCACACACACTCCAGTTTTATTACATATACTCATAAAAATAAATGGTGTTTTCACAGTGATGCCACAGAAGAACCATTATTTGTTCCCCAAAGAACATTTTATTACACATTTCTTAAAAGAACCTTTTTTTGTGTATTGTGAAGAACATTTTAAAAATCTTTTTCCAATATAAAGAATGTTTTGTGAAATGAAATGATTTCATGGCTGTTAAAGGTTCTACATGAAACCATCAATGCCAGTATTTTAAGAGTGATTAATGTAAATTACGGATGTGTCATGTTTTGTTTAGTTTTTTTGTGAACATCTGTATTCACTCCACATCCATCCACCAAATAGGGATGTCAAGCATAATTAATTCCATAAACTTCTAAAGTCATGAAATTATCAAGAATAAGACTGTAAAGTTAAAGATTTTTTGAACACCTAATATTCTTTTACTTTATTTTATTTATTTATTTCTTTTGCTCAAAATCACAATTGCTGATCATTCAAAAACAACATGAGCTGAAAGATGATTTATTAGTTATCATGTGAAAAAATCATCATCTTGGCGATTTCTTGTAAATCCATTGCAAATTAGGTCATTACTTGTATTAATTAGCCCACATCTAGGGTATTTAATGAGGGAATTGTTTGATGAAATAATATCCCAGTGCTTTTACAGTTGTTGTAATGAAAGTCTTATTTAGTGTGATTTAATTACTAGTTTCATTTTAATATGATATAGAGCTGTCATAATCGCACCGTATGGCAGGTGTGTGTGTGTGTGTGTGTGTGTGTGTGTGTGTGTGTGCTTCTCTCTGCTTAAAATGTCAGTTGATCTCTGATTTTGTTTTGATGCTTCAGTTTCTCTGTTCTTATCTTATTACTTTAAAGTCAACATGAAATCAAAATGGACTCTATTTACTACTTAATACTTTCTTAACACATGTTCCTGCAATTGCAATTATTAAAATGGATGGTGCATGACATTTCATGTTGACTTCAAACTATTTTGTGTAGAGAGGATATTTAACAACACACTCGCTTACTAATATACTACTTTATCTGATTAACCAACGTTTCTGCTTAAAGCCTTTGTTTGTAGGATTTCTTACATGCTGAGGAAAAGTATAAATAGGCAATTATTCACAGGTGCAAACAATCAATCTCAATGTAGCCAACAATCAATTTATACTTCTCCTCAGCATGTAAGAAATCCTACAAACAAAGGCTTTAAGCAGAAACGTTGGTTAATCAGATAAAGTAGTATATTTGTAAGTGAGTGTGCGGTTATATATCCTCTCTACACAGATTTGGCATCTTCTGACCTGCACCTCGGATGGTGTGCGTGTGCTTGATTATTTTATGTAAACTATTTTGTCTGACTGGCTATATAGTTCTCTATAAAGCGTTACTTTAAAGGAATAGTTCACCCAAAAATGAAGATTTGCTGACTGTATACTCACCCTCAGGTTATTCAATTTGTAGATGAGTTTGTTTCCTCATGCGAACAGATTTGGAGAAAAGTAGCATTCCATCACTTGCTCACCAATAGATCCTCTGCATGTGAATGGGTGCCGTCAGAATGAGAATAATAACGCTTCCTACTGTGACACCTCGTCTGAATTAGGAGAGAAATCTGCACAGATCAAGCTCTGTTTACAAGCCAGAGTAGTCCAGAACAGTTCTAAACAAATATCTCAGTGGATTTTGATGTGAGAGACAACAGGAGATGGACTATATCACTGGAGGAAGTGTTATTATGGATTATGGCATCGTATTTTGGCCAGAAATAATGGTTTAAAGTTTAAAATGCCTTAATGATGGATTTGTTTCTTACAAACATGCAGCTTTTTGCTTCACAAGATGTTAACTGATGGACTGGAGTAGTGTGGATTACTTGTGGATTATTGTGATGTTTTTATCAGCTGTTTGGACTCTCATTCTGACGGCACCCATTCACTGCAGAGGATCCATTGCTGAGCAAATAATGCAATGCTACATTTCTCTAAACCTGAGGGGAGGACATTGTCAGCAAATGTTATTTTTGGGTGAACTATTCCTTGTGTGTGTGTGTGTGTGTGTGTGTGTGTGTGTGTGAGTGAGTGAGAGAGAGAGTGTGTGTGTGTGTGTGTG
>NW_015554094.1:1071241-1075348 GCF_001515605.1 Sinocyclocheilus anshuiensis
AGTACTTTAACTTGTAATTCTAAATGAAATGTTCACTAACAACCTCTAGTTCTTGTGATACCTGAAAGTTTTCTCTCTGTCTGTCGATGTATCTTTGAGTTGCCTGCCGCTCTGTTTTCTGTTGGATTGTTTCTTCTGTTGCTTGTAACTGATGAACTGATGACTTTATCTCCGTAAGCTCCAGTGTAGGTTGGAGGTGCTTAAAGATGATCGCCATGGCCATAGGACCTTCAGTTCTCGAGTAACTATCCCAGAACAATCAGCTCTTCACATGCCAAACTCTCTTTTTGTCTTCTTCCACTTATTTGCAATTGTGTCTTTCTTTTAGCATTTCCTTATCTTATTTTGCTTTTCTTTTTGTATATTTTAAATGTGATATGATACGTGATTTAATTATGATATGTATATGAATATTTCATTTCAAGACTAGGATGCTTAAATGTGTAAGGAACTGAACTTTATTTTTAAATGTTTTACCTTTTTAAGTCATTGTCACTGCCATCTATTATTCTTTTGTATGAGTAGAGTACAAATTTGTGTCATTTCATTTTTTAAATCAATGCAAGTAATGCAAAATCCCATTTTTTGTAGAATTTGAACTATTACTCAAACTACATACAATACACTCAAAATATTTAGGCCTAAATGAAAGATTTGTGTATTTAAATTGCATGTAAATTTTCCATCCATTTGTATTACACAGTTTTAAAATAAACAAACTAATATGCTGAATGTGATGCATAATTGACAGTTGTACATAAATGAAACTGGTATGATTTCTGCACTCAAAATAAATAAATCAATAAAAATATATCAGGTCATAGATTATTATTCACTGTTTTATTTTATTTTATTTTACATAAATACAATTCAGTCATACATAAATGAAACTGGTAATATTTCTCCATTTAAAAAAAAACAAATAAACAAACAAATAAATAAAATAAGAAATCAGTTCATAGTTTTATTTTTTATTTTAAATGCATAAATACATTTTAAATTTAGTCATACAAAAATTAAACTGTTTCTGTACTCAAAAAAATCAAGTCATAGTTTATTTTATTTATTTTATTTTATTTAAATAATCATATTTTCATACAATTAAATGTATTACGTTATTAAGTTAAAAAAACATGAACAGTTAAAATATGACTAGCTGTGAAACAAGCAATATTCAGTTAGTTAAAATGTATGAAATTGAAACAAATTGGATTTATTAATGATAAATATATAAACCTGGTTATTGTGTATTTAAAACGCATTTAGTTTATTAGTACTATTACAGAAATCTGACCTGTTTCATTTATCCATGACTGACAACTATGCATCACATGAAGTTTATTATATACTAAAACTGTAATCCAAATGGATGGAAATTGTATATGCAATTCAAATACAGAAATCTTAGATTTATGTGTTTGATTTAGGCCTAAATATTATCTGACATAAAAATTATTATGGCACGAAAAGCCAACATGATTCTAGCCTAAAAAGTGTCTGTTATTGAACCTGCGCAATTCAAAGCCACAAACAAAGAGTCAGATTACCGAAATGAAACCACTGTGTGTTTGTTTGTTTGTTCCCTTTTTTCAGAAGTTGCTGTGTTTTGGGGCTTTTGCTGACATCATCATCTTGTTTGATTTATTATTCCCACACTGCTCGCTGCGTTTTGCTCTTTCAGCTGTTCTGTGCATCTCTCTCTCTCATGTTTCATGAGCTCTGTGCTGTTCAGGGTCTCGCTCTCGTAATTGTCTTTCTCTCCTCCTTCAGTTCTTCACTCGTTCTTCACTATGCTGTCTGCTTCTCAACGGGCATCAGTAGTTCTTCAGGAACATTTCACTCCATCTCCCTCTAACTGTAGTGCTCTCGAGAGTCTATTAGAGCTTTCCTGCCACTGATTATAGGGTGGTTTTCATAAGTACAGTCATCACAAACTAGCACTCCAGTCCAGAAGGGTTGAGCAATATGTTGAGGTTACAGAAAGGACAACAGGAGAAAAACAGCGTTATTAAAGGAAAGAATAAATGAAGAGGGAGACTACAGTTTCTTGTCATGGGAATAGGGTACATTCCCTTAAGATTATACGAAGTTGAATGTTACATTTTTTGTCTCTAATATTTCTTTCATTGGATATAATGGAAAGCAAACAGGTTTATCTGTTGACATCAGTGTATTTTATGAGTTTCAGATCTGGTTTAGATCAGGTCATGTTCAGTTTGGACAAGGTCAGAGGTCACTACTGATGCACTTCTGTTTAAAATTTTGGGGTCAGTATGATTTTTTTACAGAATATTTTTATTCAGCAAGGATGCATTAAATTGATCAAAAGTGACAGTAATAATTTCAAAAGATTTCTATTTCAAATAAATGCTGTTCTTTTGAACTTGCTATTCATCGAAGAATCCTAAAAAAAAACGTACTGTATATCAGTTTCCACGAAAATATGAAGCAGCGCAACTGTTTTCAACACTGAAAATAATAATAAATGTTTCTTGAGCATATTAGAATGACTTCTGAAGGATCATGTGAGACTGAAGATTGGAGTAATGATGCTGAAATAAATTAGATTTTAAATTATATTCAAATATAAACCAGCTATTTTAAATTGTAATAATATTTCACAATATTACTGTTTTTACTGCATTTTTGATCAAAGAAATTCCGCTTTGGACTTTTTTCAAAAACATTAAAAATCCTACTGACCTCAAACTTTTGAACAGTAGTGAATCTCTCTCTGTTTCTACTCATTACATCCCAGAATTCCCAGCTCCATGTTTGTCTCTGAGTTTCATAATGATATGACCGCAGCATGACATTGCTTATTGTTTTCTGGGGTTTAGTGGCGAACATCTCATAAAAGCTCCATGAAAACACACAAAAAATTTAATATTAACAGGTTTTTTCTCTTTCGTCCCTTGTTTTCTTTCTTCAGGTGCAGTCACGATGCAGCAGCAAAGAAAACATCTTACGAGCAAGTATGTTTCTTCATGAAATTACTTTTCTTGTGTTTGACCTGCGTGTGATTATGAAATATCAATTTGAATGCCCTTCCAATATGACTTTTCCATCACTTGTATCACAAAACAGATATATATGTATAACTATTTCCACTTAGTATTAAATATATATTCTTTGCACTAAATTTAAATAGTAGTTAGTCAGTTATACGTCAGTATATTTTAATTATAAAACAGTGTGCAATAATAATATCATATTCAGTGCAGGTTTATTAGAGTTAACCAAAACTATGAAAAAATGTTACTTGAACTATAATAAATGTTAACTGAAATAAAATAAAATCTATTTAAAAAAAATTTTTTTTTTTTTGTATTTTTTTCTTCTAGTTGCCAAGGCAACATTGCTTATTTTCATTTAATTTAACTTGATGTACTTAAAAAAATAACTTTGAAATTGAAAAAATTGAACAAAAAAAAAACTAATTAATTATACTAAAATAACACAAGCTCGCTGTATATAATTATAATTATTAAAAAGCACAAGCTATTTGCACTTAGATACAATTTTAAAAAGATAGATTAATTTCAAAAAATTAAATGGACACTCCATAAATATTGTGTAAAAGAAACTTCATTCAGTGCTATTTATTATCATAAAATTATGTGACAAAATACAGCTTATATTGGCATCTCTAGATAACCCACATCAGTTGAGCATCACGTGTGTATAAATGAAGTGTTGAGGTATGTGTGTGTGTGTGTGTTTGTAGGTCATAGTGCAGTGGACATCACCAAAGTGGCTCGGAGACACCGTATGTCTCCATTCCCTCTCACCTCTATGGATAAAGCCTTCATCACTGTGCTGGAGATGACCGCAGTTCTGGGCACTGAGATCATTAACTACAGAGGTACAACACATTCTGCATCGAGTCTGTGATTTCATATGACTGTTTACCTTTTTTTATTGATCTATTCCTTTTAAAGCATGTTTTTGCATGCTGGAAGTGAATCCCAGTATGTGAGATGTAGAATCATATCAGTGTGTGTTAATCTGCTGTGATATTGATCCTTCTGTAATCTGATGTGTGTGTGTGTGTGTGTGTGTGTGTGTGTACCTGGTATTTATCACGTTATGGGGACCAAATGTCCC
>NW_015554094.1:1075606-1090439 GCF_001515605.1 Sinocyclocheilus anshuiensis
ACAGAATGAGTTTTTTTGAGAAAGTAAAAATGCACAAAGTTTCCTGTAAGGGGTAGGTTTAGGGGTAGGGTTGGTGTAGGGCAATAGCACATACAGTTTGTACAGTATAAAAACCATTACGCCTATGGAATGTCCCCATAAAACATGGAAACACAACATGTGTGTGTGTGTGTGTGTGCAGTTCCAGAGGAACATTTTATATCTCATTTATGTTTGTATAGAATAGAAATAGAATAAATGTAGAGCATCAACTTCACCTCAGATGTTTCTCCTAAAATTCCACATGATAAATAAAAATAATGGGGCTAAAGCTGTTTTCTGCCATAGGAAAAAAAAAATGTAATTGTGACTTTTTATCTCACAATTCGGAGTTTTTTTCTCGCAATTAATAAATGAATAAACTTGGAATTGTAAGAAAAGTCGCAATTACTTTTTTGTGTCAGGAAACAAACAGAATTGTAAGATGTAAACTCTGAATTTTGAGAAAAAACAGAATAATGAGCGTAAAAATAAGAATTATGAGTCTATAACTGTCAGTTGCGAGATATAAACGTGCAATTCTGTGAAAAAAGGCAAAATTGCAAGATGTTAGCTTGCAATTGTGCAAAAAAGTAAAGTCAAAATTGTGAGAGAACTTGCCATTCTGATTTTTTTTTTTTTAAGTTTAAAAAGTTGCAATTACCATTTTTATATTTTTATTCCGTGGCGGAAATAAGCTTCCATAGAAGCCAGCATCTAAAATGCTCTAAATTGTTATTTTCTACAGATTTTTTATTCTTGCTATTTTTTATTTTTTGGGGTAAATATCATGTAGCTCATCGTCCCTTATGTATTTTAAAAGGCCTGTTTTAAATGCATGTTAGTGATAATAAACACATGTAATCTTTTTCTCTGTCTTGTTGTTCTCATAGACGGCATGGGTCGAGTTCTGGCTCAGGACGTTTATGCCAAAGACAACCTGCCTCCGTTCCCTGCCTCCGTTAAAGACGGCTATGCTGTAAGAGGTGAGAGCCCACATGACTCGACGATGACAGACCTGGTTAACTCACGCTCTAGTGCTCGCGTCAGCGCTGCATATTGAAAGCATTACTCACGTCTACTGGAGAGCGACACTCAGGGGATGAATGTCAAATGCTTCATTCATTTCTTATGGACTTGGTGCTGGATGGGAGTTTCCTGCTTAAAAATGTCATAACAAGAACTTGTGCAGAGTAAACTTCAGCACTTGGGGATTTTGCATTAATTGCATATTTATGAGCTCATGAGTATTTACTGACAGTCTATAAACATATTTGTCTGATGTAGGCCATGTTACGGCAGCTGTCTGGCTCTTCACAACATTAGGAAGATCTTGATATTCAATTGCTGTAAAATCAATATTAACCCTATTTAGTTTCTTCATACCCATTCCTGATTTTTGTGCATGCTAATACAGTCTTTCAGTACCAGCAATTTACCAAAAGTCTTCACATAGAAAAAAAGCAAAATAAAATGATTGCAAAAATACAAAATTCATAATCTGTTTTACATACTCTATACTGCATACAATTTACATATTAACGATACAATGCGCAGTATGGAACAAGAACTTCAACCGTTTCAACTGAGCTGCGAGGGAATGTTCTGGCAAGGTTCTCTCAAAGTTTAAACCGTGTTTTTCCTGTAACGCTAACAGAACATTTGTTTCAACTTATCTGGTCTTTAATAACGTTCTCAAAACTTTAGCACAAACATGTTTCATTTATGGGACATTTTTTGCGAAATATTTTTCTAAATTAACATTTTTCTAAATGTTACTACTTACCACTTATTTCAAAATGTTCCGAGAACATTAAGAAGTAACATTCCCTTAATGTTTGCAGAATTATTCAAACGGAACGTTCCTTTAGCATTTTAGCTAACCTTACTACTTAGTAGTAGTTTCGAAACATTCAGAGAACATTTAGATGTAGTGTTCCCATAATGTTTGTAGAATGTTTAAAATGGAACGTTCCCTTAATATTTTGGCTGACGTTTTTAAAAACATTTTAAAAACTGGACGTTCCGAGAACATTCAAAAGAACTTTTTAACTTATACCATGGTCTGTCTGAATACTCGATTCTGATTGGCTGGCAGGTATGCTTTAAAAAAGGTTAGATGCACAGGTAGTTCCAAAGCAGTTTAATCACTGTTCTATATTAATGCGCTGCTCTCATTGACGCACACAAACACACACACAGAGAGAGATCAGAGATCGCACTGAGTACGTAAACTTGTCAACGCTGCCCTGCGACTTTTATTAAAAAATAGCTTAGATACTGGATCACTGCATTATATTCCTCAGCAACGAGGAATCAAACATCATTAACAGCTTTAACTTGTCAATGCTAGCAAATGATCATGGTATAAGCAGGATAATGCACGGCTAGCTGTGCATCAAACGATTTTAATGCACTCCGCTTCGCGTTGGGTGGTTCTTGTCCTCTACGTTGTGCAATAAAATCGTTTAATGCACAGCTAGCTTAATGTTTTGTCTAACGTTTTTTTAAACATTAAAAAAAGGACATTTTGAACATTCAAAATAACATTTTAACATGTCCATAACTTAATGAGAACATTATCAAAGCATTCTTAGAATGCTCCCTTAATGCTTTAGCTAGTTGTTTCAAAACATCTGAAAACATTCAAAAGGAACATTCCCATAATGTTTACAGAATGAATAAAATGGAACATTCTTTAAATGTTTTAGCTGATGTTGCTACTTGCTTCAAAACGTTCAAAAACATTGAAAATAAATGTTTCCTTAATGTTTTTTTTTAGGTAACATTTAAAAAACTGGACTTTTTGAACATTCAAAATAAGATTTTATCGAGTCCATAACTTAATGGGAACGTTATCAAAACATTTTTAGAACATATTTTTGTTAGTTGCATGGGGAAACAGCAGTATGCTACAGTGTTGTCTCTGTGTCCTGACAGCGGCTGATGGTCCTGGTGACAGATTTATTATCGGCGAGTCTCAGGCTGGAGAGCAGGTGAGAAAAGAAAAGATATCGTTTGAGAAATCCACCTTCAGATGTGAGGGAAATGATCCATACGTGTGTTTCCAGCCCACACACACCGTGATGCCGGGTCAGGTGATGCGGGTGACGACAGGTGCTCCTATTCCATGCGGCGCCGACGCTGTGGTTCAAGTAGAAGACACCGAACTCCTGCGAGAGTCTGAAGACGTGAGTTACAGCCTGCTGATTCTTTAATGAAACATAACAATACATTATTTAATCATTTTAATTTATTTATATACACTAACGTTCAAAAGTCTGGGGTCGGTAAGATTTTTTAAATGCATTTGAAAGTCTCTTCTGTTCACCAAGGCTGCATTTATTTGATCAAAAATACAATACAAATTGTGAAATATTATTGCAATGTAAAATAGCTGTTTTCTATGTGAATATATAATAACATTTAATTTATTTCTGTGATCAAAGCTGAATTTTCAGCATCATTACTCCAGTCTTCAGTGTCACATGATCCTTCAGAAATCATTCTAATATGCTGATTTGCTGCTCAAGAAATAATCAATGTTGGAAACAGTTGTGCTGCTTCATATTTTTGTGGAAACTGATACATTTTATTTTTCAGGATTTTTGGTTGCATTGAACATTCAAAATAGCAGCATTTATTTGAATCAAACCTTTTGTAACATTATAAATGTCTTTAGTGTCGCTTTTGATCAATTTAATGCATCCTTGATAGATAAAAAATCTTACTGACTCCACATAATATAATATAATATAATATAATATAATATAATATAATATAATATAAATGTATTTTACTTAAATTAATATATTTTTGACAACTATACAAAATTGCTGAAATGTAATACACTTATTTTACACAATTTTTACTCAAATTCTACCAAAATTATTTGATATATTTGAGGAATAATTGAGGAAATTATTTGTCCAGGTAGACACTGTTATTCACTAATGATGATTTGAAAATATTTCAGACTGCCATTAATTACCACCTCGGCTGTCGATTATTTTCTGTCTCTTTCTGTCTAAATTAATTTCTCAGGGCACAGAAGAGCTGGAGGTGCGGATTCTGATTCAAGCTCGTCCAGGTCAAGACATCAGGTGAGCGCCTGTGAGCGTATCTCAGCGTGACTGTGTGAGTCTCGGATGTGTCTGAAGGAGTCTGTCCCGTGTTCTGCTTCTGCAGGCCCATCGGTCACGACATTAAGCGTGGTGAATGCGTGTTGGGCAAAGGCACTCACATGGGCTCGTCTGAAATCGGTCTGCTGGCCACGGTGGGCGTCACAGAGGTGGAAGTGCAGAAGTTTCCAGTCGTGGCTGTGATGTCTACAGGCAACGAGGTGCCATTACAACACACACTGCTCTTTATATCTCCACTGTTTCTTCTAGACAGCAATTAGATCTAATCGGGAGCCTCCTGCTTTCTCACACTGCAAAAACATATTTTCTTACTTAGTATTTTTGTCTTGTTTCTAGTGCAAATATCTAAACATTCTTAAATATAGATATATTTACCTGAGAAGGAAGATTTCTTAAGATATTAAGGGCCAGATTTACTAACAACGTGCGCCAACGCAAACCGTCTTTTGACGTTAAAATAGTAATGTCAGGATTTACTAAAGACGCGCAGTGAAGAATTAGCGCTGAAAAGGCGTGGACACAGTTATTTTTGCACCTGACATTTTAGACCCAAAATTTATGGGAGGAGAGTATTAAAATGACTCAAGCAACACCATTTACTAACGTTTGCACCTGTCAAATTACTGGTATTTGCGCCATTATTTAACACCCAAAAAAAGCATGTCTTAAAGGGGTCATATGATGCGATTTCAAGTTTTCCTTTATCTTTGGAGTGTTACAAGCTGTTCGTGAATAGATAAGATCCCTAAAGTTGCAAAGACTAAAGTCTCAAAACCAAAGAGATATTCTTTATCAAAGTTAAGACTCTGCCACACCTACCTAAAACGGCTCGTTCTAACACGCCCCCACATATCGTTTTTGATTAAACCATTAAAATGGAATACAGAAAAATTCTAATGGAAAGCACAGAATTTGGACCCTAATGTGCAGTTCCTTTCCACACAAGCACACTTCATATTTGGTTGAAATAATCCTTAAAGGCACAATATGTAAGATTTTCATAATAAAATATCCAAAAACCACTTGCACATTGTCATATATTTCATGCAATTGTGCACTTACGTTATCCCAAAAGTTCCCAAGGATTTGTAAATTCAGAGAAATTCCAATTTTAAATAATCGTCCCGGTTCATTGTCGCCTATCAATTACGTACTATCGTTTCCGCTTATAGAAACAAACAAAAATGCTGCTGCAGCTAAACTAAATCCATTACGGCAATCGCGAATAAAATGAAAATGAAATGAAAAGTCTTGACTGCAGCATTAAATTTAGATCTGCTCAATGTTGCACCATGGAACTGATTTTCCACGTTTTTACAGTGTTGCGCGTTATAACCAATCACACACGAGTCTGTTGAGTTTATGAACGCAGCGGCCAATCAGAGGCGTTTAGATGAGTCATCGCTGAAACACCGGAGTTTTGTTCAGTGCGCGCGCTCGCTGAGTGAAAGCATCATATGACCCCTTTAATGCAGACGCTAATTTGCGCTGCTCTTGGTAGATTGCGTTGATCGTTATGGAAATGATCTGGCTGCGTCTGTGTGACATTCCTCGTTACACAGTAAACTTCTGTTGTGTAGCACTTTGAATGTACAAAAATTAAAGGGTTTGTTTCATTTTCATTGGAGTAAAAGATAGATTAATGTTTTTGCCTTCATTTGATTACCAGAAAAATTAAAATACACAACACAGAATTTCTAAAAAAGAAGTAAATAAAATTAAAATTTAATAGGGCCCTATTATTGTATACAAATTCATAAATTAAGTTGTTTTTATGAATTCAATCAATTAGATATGTTTTTGATTAAACCTTTAAAATGGAATACAGAAAAATTTAAATAAAAAAAAAGAAAGCGCATAATTTGGGCCCTAAGAATTAAATTTTTGTTAAACTTTTAATAGGCCTAAATTGCTGTTAAATTAAACAAGTTTCATGATTTTAATTAATTATACATGTTTTTTGTTAAAATGTAATATAATCATCCAGAAAATTAAAACGAAAAACAAAAAAAGAAAGAAAGAAAGAAAGAAAGAAAGAAAGAAAGAAAGAAAGAAAGAAAGAAAGAAGAAAATTTCATAGGGCCCTGTTATTGTATACAAATTAAACAAAAATTGTTGTTTTTATGAATTTTATTAATAGATATGTTTTTGATTAAACCATTAAAATGGAATACAGAAAAATTCTAATGGAAAGCACAGAATTTGGACCCGAATGTGCAGTTCCTTTCCACAATAAGATTTTCATAATAAAATATCCAAAAACCACTTGCACATTGTCATATATTTCATGCAATTGTGCACTTACGTTATCCCAAAAGTTCCCAAGGATTTGTAAATTCAGAGAAATTCCAATTTTAAATAATCGTCCCGGTTCATTGTCGCCTATCAATTACGTACTATCGTTTCCGCTTATAGAAACAAACAAAAATGCTGCTGCAGCTAAACTAAATCCATTACGGCAATCGCGAATAAAATGAAAATGAAATGAAAAGTCTTGACTGCAGCATTAAATTTAGATCTGCTCAATGTTGCACCATGGAACTGATTTTCCACGTTTTTACAGTGTTGCGCGTTATAACCAATCACACACGAGTCTGTTGAGCTTATGAACGCAGCGGCCAATCAGAGGCGTTTAGATGAGTCATCGCTGAAACACCGGAGTTTTGTTCAGTGCGCGCGCTCGCTGAGTGTATTCTCTCATCATAAACAACAAAGTGCAGATGTACGTATGATGTAAATAGGAGATTCATTCATCAAACAGTGTATAGACAGCTTTACTGATTATAAAGGGAGTTTTTTGAGAGTGCTTAAACTCGCGCTAGACTGAAGTCAGGCATACTGTTTTTTGACAATGTAACGTTAAATGTTCTTTGCTCGCTTTCTCTATATAATTTATTCACTGTTTGAATAACTTTGGAAGGTACAGGTAAAAAATAATAATAATTCATTACATCTGTGAACATGATTCGGACATCTCTGGATGGTGAAAACGATATCACCCATTGTTCCACTCTTCTTCATAGCGTCATCAAGCTTCGCCTTCACCACCTCTAGTAGTGAAAACTTACATATTGTGCCTTTAAGTGTGTAAATGTATAATTTCCTTTAGTTTAATTTAAATGTGTAATTAAAATAAACAAAAAAAAAATATTTTAAAGTTTATAATTAGACAGCCTTGCATTGTGTACAATTGCTTAGTGAAAATTACCCAAAGCACCACCTACTGTCCAACCTACACTAATACTATTATAACCTGTGTAAATGTGAACAAGCGGTCTACAAGATGAAAGAAATCCATTATTTTTAACATCTAAAAAAAATGGACACAACTAAGGGACACGGTCGTGCAGCAGCGAGCATCACAACAGTGAAAGAAACCTCAAGGTTGTGAATGTGAGAAAGATTCCTGTATTTTGCCTGGGGCCCCCAAATCACTAAATCCGCCCATGATTGTAATAATGCAATGCTTAAAGGTACTCTTTAAGTCTTATAAGCAATTCCTGAGCAGTAAACTGTTGTGTTTTCAGTTGCTGAACCCAGAGGACGATTTACACCCCGGGAAGATCAGAGACTCGAATCGCTCGACGCTGCTGGCCACCATACAGGAGCATGGGTACCCCACCATCAACCTGGGCATCGTGGGAGACAAGTGAGCAGCTTTCACACTTTATACAGAAATATGAGTAATTGTGTGTCAAATTTAGATTACATAAAAACAGAAATAAATCTCTTTTTTAACCTGATTAATAAAAGTTTAAACCAAGCATATTTTACATACAAGAGTGCATATAACCAAACATGTCAAGGGGTTTACAGAAAGACAAAAAATACAGAAAAACGTTGTACATCTTAAACAGTTACGTAGTTTGTATTGCTTTTAGGTGTTTAGATATTTTATGTCAATTTTAAATTGTTCTAACAAAGATATTCTTTCAAACCGTTTGACTTCATTATTATAATAGCAAGCAAATATAATAAATCAAAATTAAATGCTAGATTTTTATCACCATCCAATGAGAAACACCTTAACATGACATCCGCTTCTACTAAAAGTTAAATATCGTAGCTTATTTCTGTAAATATTTTTTTAACTATTCTTTAAAAAAAAACAGATATCTTCCACATTCACTTTATTGAACTTAAATACTGAAACACAAGTGACTTAACTAAGTAAAAAGATTACTACAATCTAACAACCTCGGGGAATTGAATGTATATCATCAAATATTGGTTTGGTTGAGAAATTAGAAATAAATTAGCTCAGTATAAACTCTCAGAAAAAATGTACATCTATCTTATTTGCCCCTAAATGGTATATATTAATACTTAAAAGGACATAAAGTTAGTACTCCGTGGTTAGCTTTTGCTTGGTTATCTTAGTTCTGTTTTCTGTAGTTATAAATCGAAGCATGTTTATTCATTTTATTATTGTGGTTTATTGCTTGTTTCTGTGTAAAGCTGATTTTAAAGGTGCTTGTAAAATAAAGTTTAGTGTTATCATTATTACTGTTATAAAATGTACATATTAGTACCTTTTGAAAGGGTACCACCCCATTGACTGTTTTGTACCTTTTTTTGTGTGTAGCTGTATAAAACACCCTACTTTTTAATCAATTGCTTATATTTATTGCATTTTGTTATCTTTAAAGGGGTCATATGATGCTTTTTTAAAGATCATTATTTTGTGTATTTGGTGTAACAGAATATGTTGACATGCTTTAATGTTCAAAAAACACATTATTTTTCAAATACTGTACATTATTGTAGGTCCTCTATGCCCCGCCTCTCTCAAACGCTTCGTTTTCTACAAAGTCCCTCCTTCCGACAAGCGCAGTCTGCTCTGATTGGCCAGCTGACCCAGTGCATTGTGATTGGCCGAACACCGCAAGCACTCGTCGGAAATGTAACGCCCCTTACCATAATCGCAAGCTTCATCTTTCAAAATAAATGTAAAGACAGTAAATAATGTCATTAGTTTTACCATCAGTTCAAGCCCGAAAGGGGAACAGACACAGTAATGATGCAGTACACAAGCCGCGTTTAAGACAGCTGACTCCACTTTGATGTGACGCTGTCTCTCTCTCTCTCTCTGCAAATATTTCCACATAGTGAGGTAGATATGTGGGGGCGTGTTAGAACGAGCCGTTTTAGGGGGGCGTGGCAGAGTCTTAACTTTTATAAAGAATATCTCTTTGGTTTTGAGACTTTAGTCTTTGCAACTTCAGGGATCTTATCTATTCACGAACAGCTTGTAACACTCCAAAGAGAAAGGAAAACTTGAAATCGCATCATATGACCTATGACCCCTTTAAGGCTGTACGGCTATTAATCATGTTTTGTGACATGTCAGTTGTCATGGTAACTGTTACCCTGGTTTCCCACAGCCCTGATGACCTGCTGAATGCTCTGAACGAGGGAATCAGTCGCGCTGATGTCATCATCACCTCAGGGGGCGTGTCCATGGGGGAAAAGGCACGAGAGCTTTTACATTTGCTCTGTGTATTTAGCTGACAGCTTCCTAAAGACAAACTGTGTTTTAGGAAGATGCATGGAAAAGCATGACACTTTGAGTTTAATTTAGTAATCACTGCTGTATACTGACATCTAGTGGCTGGATGGCAGTAAGTCTGTCGCATCAAAGATGTACTCCTAAAGAAATGAGGTGCCTAGTGCTTTAAATACCTACAGATCTTTTTAAAAGGATTTACACTCACAATAAAGAAGAGAATACAGTGTTTATACAATCAGGCATTGGTTAAAAAAAATCTTTGTTATACACTGTTATTTTTAATTGGTCCTAGTTTAGCAGATCATTAAGATCACTGTAAATGGATGTTTTCACAGGATTACCTGAAACAGGTACTTGATATCGACCTTCATGCTCAGATACACTTTGGTCGTGTCTTCATGAAACCAGGGTGAGTTTTTGAAGAAACAGGTGACATCTGTGTGAAGATTGTATAAGTAATGCAGAATGAGGATGTTTTCACTTTTGAAACTTCGTTAAATGAAACACTTTACTTCGAACAAAACTTAATGAAAAAAATAATAATAATGATAACCTCCAAAAAGCAGATTTGAATGTCAGTGTATTTAATCCATAATACTTTTTTGGATTTTGGATTTTACCACTATTTTATTAAAATATATTGTATTAACATTATTAAATTTTATATTTTATCAATTAAGTGTTATATTTATTTTATTACAATTTATAGAATAGAATAGTTTTAATGCTGTTATTATATTATAGTCTTTATCCGCTTTAACTGGAGCAAAATTGAATTTAAAAACTTGGATATAGTACTACGTTTAATTTTATTTTAAACATGTATTTTATTAAAATATGTTTTATTAACATTCATTTTGTTTTATTACATTTTATGTTATTATAAATTAAAATGTATATACATTTAAATTAAATATATTTGAATGCTATTCTATTTTTCTATCTATATTTAAAATGTAAGTGGAAAAACTCTGGATGTCAGTCCATTTAATCCATAGAACTACATTTAAAAAAATTTTTTTTTTTTTTTTTTTTTTTTTTTTTTTCAATATTTGCATTTATTTTATTTGAATTAATAGAATAAGAGAATAGAATAGTTTTAATACCAAAAGTAAGCGTGTCATTATGGTTACTTGCGAGCAAAAATACTGCTTTGTTTGTTTTACGTAAATTTAAAGTGAACTGTATTCAGACCGTTTCCTGAGATGGTCTCACTTCAGAGCACTTTACAGCGTTTAGAGCGATCACATCGCAGTATAAATCATGCAAACTGCTCTCAGATTTCAACCCAGTGTGAAAACACCCTGATCTTGAGTGTCAAACGATGAGAATCAGTCCACGCGGGTATTGAGCTCTGGTTTGTCTTCCGTTAGTCTCCCCACATCATTTGCCACTGTTGATATGGACGGGTCTCGAAAACTTATCTTTGCTCTGCCAGGTAGGGACGGTGAGAGAGTTTATTGGTTTGTTTGTTTTTTCCAAACACATACTAGTCTGTAATTTCAACACACAGATTTGGCTATTTTTCATCTATTAGTGAATGATTTGTGCTTTTGTGGCTGTCTGGTGATTCACAGGTAACCCTGTGTCAGCAGTCGTAACATGTAACCTCTTCGTCATTCCTGCCTTGAGGAAGATGCAGGGAATCTTAGACCCGCGACCCACCATAATAAAAGCCAGGGTAAGACCACCTTCAACCTTAAAAAAAGCTGAATTTTCAGCATCAAAACCCCAGTCTTCAGTGTCACATGATCGTTCAGAAATCATTCTAATATGCTGATTTGCTGCTCAAGAAACATTTCTGATTATTATCAATGTTGAAAACAGTTGTGCTGCTTCATATTTTTGTGGAAACTGTGATACATTTTATTTTTCAGGATCCTTTGATGAATAGACAGTTCAAAAGAACAGCATGCATTTGAAATAGAAATCTTTTGTAACAACATAAAAGTCTTTAATGCATCCTCGCTTTCCAAAAAAAAAATCTTACTGAAACTATTTTTCGACCGATTTGCTGAGCTCTCAGATATGTCATTTTGTTTTCTTTGCTGAATAGGAACTAAATATGTTAATGCATTAACTTGAAAACATTAATTGCAAAACATTCAAATCTATTGACAGCCTCAATAACGAAATCTAAATTGTGCTTAATTGTTTCCAGTTGTCATGTGATGTGAAGCTGGATCCACGTCCAGAGTATCACCGCTGTATTTTGACATGGCACCATCAGGAACCTCTGCCATGGGCACAGAGCACAGGTTACACATCCATCATTATTATTATTATTACAGAAATCTCACAGAAATTGTTACATTTCACTCGCCAGTGATTGAGTAGACTAAGAATAAGTTTAGTACAGATATATTTTTCACTGTGTTTTGATCACTTTACACTAGAATGCTCGTTTGACATTAGCTCATTTATGAGAGCGTGAAAAAAGCCATGTTAAATAACATAAAATGTATACATTTAAATGATATTTATCTATATAATTCTTTCGTGGTTTTTTTTGTGACATATGA
The DNA here is from genome assembly GCF_001515605.1 of Sinocyclocheilus anshuiensis. Taxonomy (NCBI): domain Eukaryota; kingdom Metazoa; phylum Chordata; class Actinopteri; order Cypriniformes; family Cyprinidae; genus Sinocyclocheilus; species Sinocyclocheilus anshuiensis. The sequence continues at coordinate 1,087,798 of NW_015554094.1, forward strand.
AAGAGTTTCATTATTTTAGACTTTCTGAACAATTGTGCAAGCTGCAATCCCAGTGTTAGCGCTCATTAATCACCTGCCAGTGTTTGATTTTAGCAAATCAGTTTTTATTAGTTTTTATAGGGTTTTTTTAACTAATGTTTTAAATAACTTTTCATTTTTATATTTTCCTTTTTCATCTTAATTTTAGTTAAAGTTTTAGTAATTTTGTTGCCTGATTTTTTAATGTCTGTATAGATTTTATATTGTTTCTATATTTTTTTTTTCTCAGTGTTTTAGTTATTTTAGTACATTAAGTTAAAATTAAATTAAAAGTTAAATGAGAAAATTAGAAATTATGCCTAGGCAACTAGCTGAAATAAAATAAGTTTAAGGTTTTTTATATTTTATTTCATCATTTTACAATTTTCTATTGTGTGTGTGTGTGTGTGTGTGTGTGTGTGTGTGTGTGAGAGAGTCTGTGTGCATCAAACAATTACTAGCCAATAGCAGTTTTATTGCCAATGTGTGTGTAGGTGCGTAGAGGGTTGCTATACTCTCTTATTTTCTCTTATTGTGGATAAAACAAGATGCATGTTGGTTCCTCTAACATTAGTGGTTCCTGGTTGAAAAATCGAAAACCAGCAGGTTGGAGGCAGTATTTTCATGCTTTTCTCCGTCTCGTCTTCCTCCAGGGAACCAGGTTAGCAGCAGACTCATGAGCATGCGCAGCGCTAACGGACTCCTGATGCTACCTCCCAAAACCGAGCAATACGTGGAGCTGCACAAGGGCGAGGTGGTGGACGTCATGGTCATCGGCCGTCTATGATGTCACGGCAGCGGGCTGACGGACGGAGAGCGACGGGTGGTTCACGGTGCATGTTCACATATCATTGACTGTAATATGCAACGGCACAGCTAGTTTTTATTGATTTGGATAACGCTGAAATATAGTCAACATCTTGATTACAAACCTAGATACATATGAGAAAGAAAGTATTATTTCAAAGAAAGAAAAAATATACTTTTAAATGATAAAATCTAATTATAAAAATAGATTTATTCTGTATTATTATTAATTATTATTATTGCATTTTTCTTCTCATTATTATTAATTATTATTATTATATTAAGGCAACTTTGTTCTTTTCATTGCAGTTGCTTTGTGTGTTCATATCTTATAGCTGTAGCATTTTAATAGAAACTGTAGGTGCCTGCCAGGAGAGAAAAAAAAAATATTATTTCCCCATTTTAATGCAAAAATAAATGAAAAATGACTGCTTTTGTTTTCGGACATGGGGAAGGAACACGACAGCTTGAAATCTGGACTCTGGAGGGTGGCACTTTTTGTCTTACGTGTCATTGACGTGACACTTTTACTTTTTCCTCCCATTATTTAGTACGCATCATTATGACATCACAAAGAGCTTTGCTTGTCGTTTATATCTCGTGAGTCTTGTTTGTGTGCGCAGTGCCAAACGCGTGGGTGCATGAAGGGCGTGCGCGGGGGAACACGGGCCTGGTCACCCAATCCCTGAAGCTTCCTTATAATCACATGACCTGGTGTAGCCCCGCCCCTGTCCCCCCAGGGGGCGGAGTCACAGGCGAGCGTTTGATTTGAATATACTTTAAAAAGATGAGGAAAAAAAACAACAGCTTATTTAAGTGCTGACTGCCTTTTTAATCAACTACACAAAAATGTACAGTTAAAAAAAAAAAACACACAATTGAATTGTACAGATAAATGTGACCAGCACTCCTGCGGAATATGACCAAGCAATGAGGAGACATTGAACAAATCTGTATAATAACATTTTCTTTAATTATAAGAACCTAATGAGAGAGAATACAATAATAAAATCCTTGATCATTATATAAAAATAGCATTGTGGAATTTTCTTGTAATAAAATGAATAAAAACATAATTCCTTAACGTGTGGGATTTAAATGTCTTTTTTTATTTTTTTTTATTTTGCATTTTATGTTCTACTGATTAACTGACCTCTGCAGTGTTTTGGACAGCTGATCTTTAATGGTTTATTAAACACAATTGAATTGTACAGATAAATGTGACCAGCTCTCCTGCGGAATATGACCAAGCAATGAGGAGACATTGAACAAATCTGTATAATACCATTTTCTTTAATTATAAGAACCTAATGAGAGAGAATACAATAATAAAATCCTTGATCATTATATAAAAATAGCATTGTGGAATTTTCTTGTAATAAAATGAATAAAAACATAATTCCTTAACGTGTGGGATTTAAATGTCTTTTTTTATTTTTTTTTATTTTGCATTTTATGTTCTACTGATTAACTGACCTCTGCAGTGTTTTGGACAGCTGATCTTTAATGGTTTATTTAACAGTTTCATTATAAATGTCAGATATTAGTCTGGAATCAGATCGGGGTTGTAGTTATAGAAAAGCATCATTTTTCACACAATAACATTGGTAATTGTGTTGAATGACTGAGATTGATGGATATAGGCAATTGGGAAAAAGTTGTTATAGGAATAAGATTATTTACTTATTAAATAACATTAAATATTAAATGTAAAAATATATATTTTTTAAATCATATGTTTTTTGGTAATTTAAAAAATGAATATATATATTTTATTATATTTATATATGTGTGTGTGTGTGTGTGTGTGTGTGTGT
>NW_015554094.1:1091187-1109079 GCF_001515605.1 Sinocyclocheilus anshuiensis
ATATTACTATATTTATAATTCTTGTACTAATATCAGTCATCTACTTTTCATGCAATGTTAATTTTATGTTAACTTAATCTGTAAATTATTAATATTAATAATATTAATATTGTAATATATTGTTGTATGTATATAATTATATCATTTTATGTGTGTGTGTGTGTGTGTGTGTGTGTGTGTGTGTGTGTATATATATATGTGTGTGTGTGATGATAATTTATTTAACTTATTTAATAGCCATTGTTCCAAAATCTGTAGCTGTAGAATCTATCAGATGTTGGTCAGACTCGTGGTCTGTCGGGTTTAGAGCAGATTACTGAACTCATGAAGTCACCGCTCATCCACATTAGCCTCAGACACCTGAGCTGTGGACACTCACACGTCCACTGGACCTGAGTGAAAACACCACTGGAATCACTGCTTTATTCACCATCAGCGGCTGAGAGAGACCTGTCACTCCATGCACACAGTGAGTAGTGGATTTATTAGGATAGTATAAGTAATTGTTTGTATTTATAGTCATTGACTCTTGTAAGGTTGCTTTGGTTTTGGTTGATGTTGGGCTGCTGCTTGGTCACAGAAAGTCAAAGGTTCAAACCCCACAAGAGTTGATGCATTAACCGTCCATATTGTGTTCATCTATTAGCTTTGCATTGAAATCAAAGTGAAAATCATCTGTCCAGGATCATCAGTGCAGGACAGGAAGGACTAGAGGAAAAACGTGCAAGAGCTTAATAAGTTTATCTACATCAGTGGCACTTAAAAGGTCTCAGGGGACAAATACTGCTGTATTTATGGAAGAAACTGTTCTGGGTGATTTAATAACCACATGCAATGAAGTGAAAAGCTAAAATGAGAAGATCAGAATTAAATATTTCTCGATCCCTTGCAAAAATGAACCATAGTAACTTAAGTTTCTGTCAAAATACCATAGTTACTCACAGAAGCTTTCTTTCTGTCACTTTATGTTCTTTTAAATATTTATTATGACAGTGGTGCAAATACCATGTTTGGACAGTTTTATAAACAATTTTCACACAGAAACTGGACAACCACACAGAAATGGCAAGTAAAACATTGAATTAAATATGAAATTTTAAAGTAGTAAAACTGAAATAGATACATACTCCAATAATCACTGTTTTATTTATAAAACTGAACATTTTAATTTTACAGTGGCATTTTGTTAATGTTTGTAAGGCATGTTTGGTAAGGATGAAGTCATTTATAAGCTACTCTGTTTGTAGATCAACTGTCCTTTAATTAGATGTGAAATAATAGATAATCTGTTATTAATTTAAATATTGTGTTTTATGGAAGATATGAACAAAACAGATGTCCATGCAGCTCGTCAGAATCCTCTTGAATGTTTAAGGAATTAATTTATTTCCCTGAAACCTGCTTGTAACTCGATTTGTGTGTGTGTGTGTGTGTGTGTGTGTGTGTGAGAGAGAGAGAGAGAGAGAGAAGTAAGTAAGAGCCCTAAGTAGTCTCAGATAAACAGATGGTCATCTTTCACTGCCAACTGTTGCTAACCAGAGCTGAATGTCTGTGTGCATGACTGCTGAAACCTGATTGGTTCCTTCAGATGAAGTAAATGTAGCCAAAATGTTGAATTTTTTTTTTGTTGTTGAGCATTACTTTAGCAGCGACGTTTAGAAGTGCAAAACTTACACACTTCACCTTTAAAAGGCTCAAATTTTGAAAAATCAAATTATACTTTTCTCTTTTGAGATAGCCGTACCCACTGTATATACTGTATATATATATATATAATTGCAATACAAATTACAGCATTTGTAGAATGCGGCTTCTGTTTTGTGGGCATGTGTTTCAGGGAATCAGGACATCATAAATGCATCAATGTCTCCTGCTCTAAACCCTTTGTAGTTTATTGTGTTGACCTTCACTTTAAACAGCCATGTTAACATTACATATGAACGGTGACATGACGGAGGACTCAGGTGACAACGCTGAGATGGACATGGACAGTCCTGCCAAACTCATCGCTCAGTGCTGCAATGAGCAGACCGAGAAGATCCGAGATGATCCAGAGGAAGCTATGATGATGACGGAGGAGGAGGAGGAGGCTTGTGAACAGGCTCCCGATCTGAACTCGTCCTCGTGTCTCACATCGGCACAGAGCAGCAATGAGGCCATCAGTTGGGCCTTTTTTGATGGGATGGATGTTGCAGAGGAAGCCAAGTCAACATCAGAGGAGAAGAATACAACAGGTGAGAGACACGAGAGGGATGAATGTAATTCAATGATGGACAACCTGGAAAAGCATCACGTTTAGGGGTGGGCTTAAATACTCTAAAATAGCTGATTACAAAATAATACAAGGATGCATTAAATTGATCAAAAGTGACAGTAAAGACATTTATAATGTAACGTTTCTATTTTAAATAAATGTTGTTCTTTTGAACTTTCTATTCATCAAAGAATCCTGAAAAAATTAAATGTATCATGGTTTCCACAAAAATATTGGGCAGCACAACTGTTTTCATCAATAATAATCAGAAATGTTTCTCAAGCAGCAAATCAGCATATTAGAATGACTTCTGAAGGATCATGTGACACTGAAGACTGGAGTAATGATGATGAAAATTCAGCTTTTTAATCACAGAAATAAATTGCATTTTAAAATATATTCAAATAGAAAACAGCTATTTTAACTTGTAAAAAATATTTCACAATGTTACTGCTTTTAATGTATTTTTGAACAAATAAATGCATTGGTGAGCATAAGAAACATAATAAAAAAGTGTAGCTTAGCAGGATATAGTTTACTTGTGGCTATGTGCCTTAAACTAAACTGCAGTGATGAGTTCACCTCTGCACTCGTGAGCAAGACTCTTAAGCTCAGGTTCCTCGAGTTCCTCCAGGAGGATTGTCCCTGTAAGAAGTGCACTTGTTGTATCCCTTAAGATAAAAACGTCTGCTAAATAACTGCTTACGGCTTACTCTCTGGGTGAAACACTGGTGGCAATTGTTGAAATTTTGCTTCACAATGTGGGATAAAAGTGGAATTTACAGTGTTTTGGGGGCAAAAACAATGGTATACCATATAAACACTGTGGTACATGAAAAAGCCTTGAAGGTGAAGTGTGTAATTTTTGATTTGGGATAGTTCACCCAAAAAATAAAATGTTGTCATCATTTATTCACCAAACTTCCATAGTATTTTCCTTCTTCAAAATATCTTCTCAGCAGAAGAAAGAAACTCATACAGGTTTGAAACAACATGAGAGTGAGTAAATGAAGACAGAATTGTCATTTTTGGGTAAACTATCTCTTTACTATCTCTTGTGTCATTTGAAATCCAAAAGTTGCTATTGTTTTCTAGTAACTTCTAGTAATTAGTAATGTCTCATTTTTTCGTTATACCAGATTCAACTAGACAAGACTTAAAACAAAAAATTATTGAAATTACTAGATACTTAAAAATGTAAAGCAGCAAGCTTTTAAGTTGAATCAGGCGGGATTATTATCATTATTAGGGTTGTTGTTGTTTTTATCAATAATGTTTCTTTCTTTGTGTTTTCAGAGCTGGATGATTTGCTGGACTCTCTGCAGCATCTGCAGCTGCGTCTGACGGATGCTGAGAGTCAGCGGGACGTTGGGCTGCTGCTGGAGCTGCTGCTTCAGTCAGATTTCCAGCAGGCGTTCATCATGCACCGCAGCGTGGCTCAGAGCATGAGGCGCCTCTGTCCGCCGTTCCCGCTCACCGCACACGTACAGCAGCTCAGAGACGAGGTATGGACAGGGGTGGATTTAGTGATTTGGGGGCCCCAGGCAAAATACAGGAATAGGGCTCTTTCTAACATTTACAACCTTGAGGTTCCTTTTAATTGTTGTGATGCTCGCTGCTGCACGACCGTGTCCCTTAGTTGTTTCCATTTTTTTCGATTTTTCATGCACATGTTACAAATGGATTTCTTTCATCTTGTAGACCGCTTGTTCACATTTACACAGGTTATAATAGTATTAGTGTAGGTTGGACAGTAGGTGGTGCTTTGGGGTAATTTTCACTAAGAAATTGTACACAATGCAAGGCTGTCTAATTATAAACTTTAAAATACATTAATTGTTTTATTTAATTACACATTTGAATTAAAATGAAGGAAATTATACATTTACACGCTGAAGGATTATTTCAACCAAACATGAAGTGTGCTTGTGTGGAAAGGAACTACATTTGCTTCAAGATGCGCGTTCAGCGCGGACGCACAAGTGGTTGCTGTGGTGTTCATTATCACGACAACCGTCTGTGCGCTAAACGCGCATCTCGTATATAAAAAGCATTTTAGGGGGCCCTAGGCTTTTGGGGGCCGAAGGCGGTCGCCTAGCTTTGCCTAATGGTTAAGTCCTCCTCTATGGATCCTGTACTCTATTTGATAGCGTGCGCTCTAGAAAGCTGCTTCTTTGTCCAGCGTCTGCTCTATTTTTCTCCAGATGTTATGACTGATAAAATGTCTTTGTACTCTTTTAAACTAAAGTTGCTGCTATCTCATAACCCTCTCACAAGCGCTTGTCGATGTGAGTGTCTGCTGTAGTTGCAGTCTCCGCTATTTTGTTGTTGTTGTTCCGTCTCTTTACTTTCGTTTTCTACTGAAACAACGTTGAATCAACACCTTGTGGAACAACTGATTAGTACAAAACCAAGTCAATGCGCATGTGCGACCTGCACGTATAAAGTATGCGCGGTTACAATAATCGGATGGTGCGCGTACAGTACGCAGACATTATGGGAACGTTACTTTGTAAAAAAAAAGTAGTAACATTTTAAAGTGTTAGACGAATATATTCTGAAGCAAGACGTAACATTTACAAATTTTAGACAAGCATCCAACTAAAACATTTCAGAAAAAAAAAAACTTCCATGAATGATTTATGGATAACATATATTTTTGAATAACTTAATGATTTTTGGTTATGTGAATGTTAAGCAACATTCCATTTTAGAATTTTGCGAACATTATGGGAATGTTACTTTTGAATGTTCTCTCCCTGTTGAAAAAACCAGCATATGCTGGTTAGGTATGTTTTGAAGCCCGTATGGTTTAAGCTGGTCCTTTGCTGGTTTAAGCTGGTCCTTTGCTGGTTTATGCTGGTCATGTGCTGGTCTTAAGCTGGTCGGACCAGTTTAGGACCAGCACATGACCAGCTAAGGACCAGCATAAACCAGCAAAGGACCAGCATAAACCAGCTCAAACCAGCATCCCAGCTTCAAAACATACCTAGCCAGCATATGCTGGTTTTTTCAACAGGAATGTTTTGAAACACGTAGTAACATGTGAAAATTGTTCGATGAACGTCCAACTAAAAGGTTTCAGAAATATGAATGAATGAATTGAATAAACATGAACGTTTCATGAAATGTTTCATTAAAACATTCCATGACACAATTTTTGTGCTAACGTTTTAAGAACATTATTAAAGACCAGAGTGTTTGCTCATAACGTCAGCTGGAATACTGAACTGTATGCACTGCAAAGTGTCTTAAATTTTACCAGTCTGATCGCAAAACAAGTTCTAAAAGAGAAAAGATATTTACTTCCAGTTCATTTATAAAACTGGAAATTGAAGGTCTAGTCAGATACATTGCTTTGTGTGGTATGATATTTCATGCAGTGTGCTCTGTTGCATACTGCACTATAGGATGTCATCCAGGTATGCCATGCATGCTACAAACTTTCATACTGAGTAGGAAGTTATTATGCCATTCTTTTACATATTCTGTGTCCATTCAACTCGAAAGAATGCAATAGCGAGCAACTCTGCATGCTTAAAACTATTCTAATAATAAAATAATAAGCATAAATATGTAAATCGCTCACAAATATTAAGTAAAATAATCCTTTAATTAGTTATTTTTATCTAGATTTCTGTGTATCCAAGGAAATATATACTACCTTTGTAAAGTTTGGAGTTTTTTAATGTTTTTGCTGCATTTATTTGACAAAATACAGTAAAACAGTAATATTGTAAAATATTATTACACTTTAAAATATATATGTGAATCTGTTCTTCTTTTCTTAAGTATTTGTAGTCATTGTACTTGAGCAAAGGCATCTGAAGTGTTTAATAAGGACATGGTAATTGGTTGATCTGCCCTGTGCCAAAGCAGGTAGCTGGATGAAGCTGGGTTTGTAATCCGTCATTGGTTTATGGACTGAGACAAGATACAAAGACTAGATCCTGGAGGCCAGAATGAGATCTAATGGATTATTACAGTCACTGCCTGTGTGTGTGCTGATTAGGTGTTTAATGCAACGCAAAGAGGTGTTAGCGAGCCGTTTCATCACATAGTCAACATGAAATAGCATTCACAAGCCATTTTATTTCTGTAATGTGACATTTCATTGGGAAACTGGATATTTCACTCAAAAAAATTTTTATTGGATTGATTGGATGTTTGATACCATGTGGTTCTAGAGGTTTCTCACACTAGGAAAGTGTATAATAGGAATAGTTCAGCCAAAAATACAAAATGCTGAAAATGTGCTCACCCTCAGGCCATCCAAGATGTAGATGAGTTTGTTTCTTCATCAGATTTGGAGAAATGTAGCATTGCATGAGTTGCTCAGCAATGGATCCTCTGCAGTGAATGGGTGCCGTCAGAATGAGAGTCCAAACAGCTGATAAAAACATCACAATAATCCACAAGTAATCCACACCACTCCAGTCCATCAGTTAACATCTGGAGAAGACAAAAGCTGCATGTTTGTAAGAAATTCATTATTAAGGCATTTTTAGCTTTAAACTGTTGCTTCCGGCTAAAATACGAGTTCAGAATCCATAATTACGCTTCCTACTGTGACAAAGTTGTCTGGTCTGAATCAGGAGAGAAATCTGCACGGATCAAGCACCGTTTACAAGCAAAAACAGCTCTAAACAAATATGTGAGTGAATTTTGATGTGAGAGAGAACAGGAGATGGACTTTTTCACTGTAGGAAGTGTTATTATGGATTACGGACTCATATTTTAGCCGAAAGCAACAGTTTGAAGTTAAAAACACTTTAAGGATGGATTTGTTTCTTACAAACACACAGCTTTTTGCTTCTCAAGATGTTAACTGAAACTCATCTACAAATTAAATTTCCTAACCAAATCTTTTGATTTGCAATAAACTCAATTTGTACATTTGAGTTGTGCAAACTGTGAATAAAATGTAATGGATAAGTATTGGACCGTCTGCATCAGGTTATTTTAACGAGCAACAGTCATAATGATGCTTTTCTAGATGCTGCACACATCTAGATGAAACTCATCTGTGTTGTTGATTGCTGTTCTCGGTCTTCATGTAGAAAGTCCTGCAGTCTAGTAAATATAATGAAGCCACAGAACTCACAGGCCTGCTGACATCACCACACCTGCAGGATGAGGACTGCTGAATCTCACACAACATCAGGATCATCTGACTAAAGGCAGCACTTTTTCAAAGCATAAAATGAGTCTACATAAGTAGAATTTTACATTTTCTGAATCAAAGTATTGAAGTTGCTACCATAATGCTAGGGTGTTGTGAGTGGTTGCTAGGGTGTTGCTATGCAGTTGCTACATGGTTACTGGTGTTTTAAAATGTTGCTATGTGGTTGCTATGGTATTCTGGGAGGTTGCAAGGGTGTTGCTAGGCTGTTGCAAGGTACTTGATAGGATGTTCTCTGTGTTTAGTAGTGAGTTAATAGGTGGTTGCTAGAGTGTTGCTATACAGTTTCTAAAGTGTTTTAAGTGTTTTAAAATGTTGCTATGCAGTTACTATGGTCTCCTGGGTGGTTGCAAGCATTGCTAGGGTGTTGCTAGGGTGTTCTCTGTGTTTGATAGGGAATTGATAGGTGGTTGCTAGGGTGTTGCTATGCAGGTTCTAAGGACTTTTAAAGTGTTGCTATGCGGCTGCTATGGTGTTCTGGGTGGTTGCAAGGGTGTTGCTTGGCTGTTGCCAGGTAGTTGCTATAGGGTGTTTTCTGTGTTTACTAGGGATTTTCTCATCCCATTTAAAAGCTGATAAGCCTTTTATTTTGTTTACAAAAATATGCATGATCATGATGATATGGTTAGTTGCAATTTACTGTTTGCATTTAGCATCATTTATCCTTATGTCTGCATTCATATCAGACCACACCTGAACTAGTGAAGCAGATGCACAAAATTATCAATCAGTCATTTGATCAAAAAATCAAGACCTGATTTCATATTCAGGCCCACATCAAACCCTAACAAGGGCGTGAAAACAACTTCCCCTCGTGTCTATTTGTACACACCACAGGTTAGATCCAATTAATGGCCTTAGAAACAGATACCGGTCACAGAACAGGCCATGAGATGATTCCCCTCCCTGCAGATATTCAGCCCTCTCCCAGCCCTCCTGCTGCTTTCTGTCACCTCACACACAGTGGGCGTCCTGGCAGCCATTTAAAACAGTGCGGCTCTTTCTTTCTTCATACTTTATAAATGCATGAGGAGGTAAGAGGTGATGTGATGATTGACAGTGCTGTGGGAGATTATGGTGGATTGGGTTTATGTTCAGGTTAAGCTGTGCATCGCGCTTGGCAGAAACTGATGTCGGCAGGAGTTATTATTGCATGGTACGGGACGCCTGTCACCTTCACTGAGGTAAAGCACCAATCTTGTGGCCGGGACAGAGTCTCGGGTTAAACGACAGGGGAGGGAACTTGTTTGGGTGCTTCTCAACTTGAAAGAAGTTTGATTGTTTGCCTGTTTAAATAACGTTTTTAAAGGCAGGATTTGTTTTCAAAGTATACAGTTATTCTGCATAACTTGATTTTTACATTGAAGTTGCCACCATAATGCTAGGGTGTTGTGAGTGGTTGCTAGGGTGTTGCTATACAGGTGTTAATTTGTTCTTACAGGTGTTTTAAAATGTTTCCATATGGATGCTGTGGTGTTCTGTGTTGCCATTGCTATGGTGTTCTCTGTGTTTTATATGGAGTTGATAGGTGTCGCTAGGGTGTTGCTAAGATTATCTAAGTGTTTTAGAATGTTTTGGTGTAGTTGCTATGGCGTTCTAGGTTGTTGCTAGGCTGCTGCTAGGGTGTTCTCTGTATTCGATAGGGAGTCGATTGGTTGCTAGTCTGCTATAGGGTGTGTTTGCTAGTGAGTTGCTATGTAGTTGCTAGGGTGTTCTCTATTTCATAAAGAGTTGATAGGTGGTTTCTATGTGTTTATAAGGTGTTTTTAAGTGTTTTAAAATGGTGTGTGGTTGTTATGGTGTTCTAGGTGGTTGCTAGGCTATTGCTAGGGTGTTCTCTGAGTTAATTGGTTGCTCGGGTGTTGCTATGCAGTGTCTATGGTGTTCTACTTGTTTTAAAATGTTGCTATGTGGTTACTATGGTGTTCTGGGTGGTTGCTTGGCTGTTGCTAAGTAACTGCTATAGGGTGTTTGCTGTATTTGTTATGGAGTTGCTAGTTGGTTGCTAGGGTATTGCTATGCAGTTGCTAAGGTGTTCTGAGTGGTATAGCATGTTGCAGTGCGATTACTGTGGTGTTCTGAGTGGTTGCAAGGGTGTTGGTAGGTTGTTTGTAGGTTCTCTGTGTTTGATAGGGAGTTGATTGGTGGTTGCTAAGGTGTCCTGAGTGTTTTAAAATGTTGTGCTGTGGATGCTATGATGTTCTATATGATTGCAAGGACGTTGCTAGCTGTTGCTAGGGTGTTCTCTGTGTTTGATAGGGAGTTGAAAGGTGGTCGCTAGGGTGTTGCGATGCAGTGTCTAAGGTGTTCTGAGTGTTTTAAAATGTTGTGCTATGGTGTTCTAGGTGATTGCAAGTGCGTTGCTAGACTGTTATGCAGTTGCTATGGTGTTCTGGTGGTTGCAAGAGTATTACTAGGTAGAAGCTGTTTTCTGTGTTTACTAAGGAGTTGCTAGGTGGTTGCAACGGTGCTCATATGCAATTATTAAGGTGTTCTAAGCATTTTGAAATGTTGCTATACAGTTGCTATGGTGTTCTGGGTGATTGCAAAGTTGTTGCTAGGGTGTTTTGTGTGTTTGCTATGGTGTTGCTGAAGTGCTATGAGTGTTTTTGTTGCTGTGCAATTGCAGGGGTGTTCTGGGTGGTTGCTATGTGTTTTCTAGGGTATTGCTATGCGGTTGCTAGGGTATTCTAGATGATTCCTTACAGGCTCAAGTCAAAATAATTGATGCTGACATCTCCATTCACAAGTGTTGATGTTCATGGCTCTTCCTCAGGCCCTGATGGAAGCTCATGACTGTATTACTGAACAGGAATTAGATGTTGAAACTACTGAATCAGTGGGCCAGGATGAAAAGACCACCAAACTGGTTTCCCTGGAGAAATCTCGTGACATGCCTCTGGTAAGTGTCTGAGTCATCCATCTACATACTATATAGTCTGTAATGGCAGCATTGAATGTGTTACTGTAGTTTCTGTCTGTGTGTTTGTTGTACCGCTATACCTTGACGTTGTTTAGGGCGTGACCGTTCGGAACGAACATGATCACGTGGTCATCGGTCGGGTGGTGAGCGGCGGGACTGCTGAGAAAAGCAACCTGCTCAGTGAAGGAGATGAAATCTTGGAGATCAATGGCATTCCAGTCCGTGGAAAACGTATTAATGATGTTCACAACATACTGGTGAGATCCAGAGAGTCCTAAACTCTTTGAAACGCCTTAACTTACTTTACCATAATTATCTGTAGATATAAAGTACACTACTGATCATAGGTTTGGAGTCATTAGGATTTTTTTTTTTTTTAAAGAAGTCTGTCATGTATGAATAAATGAAGGCTTAATTTGTTTGATTTAAAATAATAATTAATTGCTGTGATCAAAGCTGTATTTTCAGCATCATTACTCCAGTCTTCAGTGTCACATGATCTTCAGAAATCATTCTAATATGCTGATTTGCTGCTCAAGAAACATTTCTGATTATTATCAATGTTGAAAACAGTTGTGCTGTTGAATATGTTACCGGAAACTATTAAAAAAAAATTTTTCAGGATTCTTTGATGTTAAAAAAAGCATTTATTTGAAATAGAAATCTTTTGTAACATTATAAATGTCTTTACTGTCACTTTTGATCAATTTAATGCATCCTTGCTGATTAAAAGTATTAATTTCTTTCTTTTATGAAATTTTATCCGTTTACATCTGTGTTCTTCTTCTTTATCTCTAGTCCTGCATGCATGGGTCTCTCACGTTTCTCCTCATCCCAAACTATCAAAACAAAATAGCTCCTCACAGAACAACTGTGGTATGACTTCACCTCTAATTTCTTCATTTTCATTCCTTCCTTTGAATGTGTGTCGCCTTTTTGAGAGGCTTTCTGGGATTTTCTTCTTTGAAACTCTAGTTGGATTCTTGCCACATTGCATTCTGGGATTGACTTATGTATGAAGTATACTTGTGATGTAAGAATTTAAGATACTTTACGAGACTGTGAAAACTTTGATAACTACTATTTTGAATAGATTTTGTGCTTGGTAGCAGCTCACTGGGGTTTGGAACAATGCTGATGTTCTTCATTTGTACGTGTCCTTCACCTCTCCTCCTCGTTCTCTTTCTTTACAGATGCATGTGAAGGCAAACTTCAGCTATGACCCATCTGACGACCTATATGTGCCATGCAGAGAGCTCGGCCTGTCCTTCCAAAAGGGAGACATCCTTCACGTCACCAGCCAGGATGACCCCAACTGGTGGCAGGCGTACCAGGACGGACATGAGGACCAGAAGCCCCTCGCTGGCCTTATACCTGGTGAGAACAATTAGCAGAGTGCCTGCTGTATATAGGATAGAGACAGAAAAAAATGGTTGTAAATCCATTGAAAAAATAATTTAATGTATTGCTGAATAGGGCGACATACAGTCATGTTCATCATGCATTTGCAAAGAATTTACACGTTTTATTTGGCAATTAAGTTTAAATTATTATAATATATATAAATATATTATTTATATACTATTATCATATTAATTAATCTTTTGAATTTGCATTTATTTTTATATTTTCATTTTAATTTGAGGTTTTACTAATTTTGTCATGTGCTTTTGTCATCTGTATTAGTTATGTTTTATATTTATATAAATCCATAATTAATATTTATTATTATTTAATAGTATTTATTATAATAATATTTATTAATATTTATTATTTAATATTTATTTATTTCAGGTTTAGTTATTAACACTTATTTATTTGAGTTAGTTGCCAAGGCAACATTTCTACATTTTAGTTTTTCATTTAATATTTATATTTTATTTCATTTCAGCTTTATTTATTTTTTTATGAAATTTTCTAATTTTCATTTCAGTTTTTAATTTTTTAAAATCTAATATTTATAATGAATTTTTTCAGCTTTTATTTCAATTACGGAAAACAATTTGTAATAGTTTTAGTTTTAGTTAACAGTAACAACACTGAATGATTTCAATGATCACTCAAAATTAAAACCACAGAAGTCTCTTTGTGCTCTTTTGTCATGTATGAAAAATGATGTTATGACATTTTGCATTTACTCTGCAATAGTAAAAGAAAAAAAAACATAATTTTAAGTCATTTCAGAGCAAATCTGAGGTATTTATTGGATATGGTCAAAAGGTAAAAAATGACGAGATATATATTTGCCACTATTGCCCAGTTCTACTGATAAACCATATTGGTTCACATACTAATTGGAGTTATTTTAACACTGACAGTTTTATGTCTTTCAGGGCATATAATATCATCTTTCCCTAAATAATAGTTGAATGTCTAGGATGTGTGGTGCAGCAGCTACTAAGACATGTACTGGTTGCTATTTGTTGTGTTCTTTCAAGGGAAGAGCTTCCAGCAGCACAGAGAAGCTATGAAGAAAACCATCACAGACAGAAATCAAGAGTATAAAGGTGAGTTTGACCTCGTCTGTCTGAAGTTACTTACACAAACATACATCTGAACTGCTTTTTTTTTTAGCTTTCATCATCCTTTAAACGCTTTGCCGTTGATCATTGTGTGGAAAGTTCACTGATAATAGTTCTTCTTTCATCAGGGAAACTTTGGTGTGCAAAGAAAAGCCAAAACAACGAAAAAAACCCTTGTTCAACCCAAGTAAGAATATCGGTGAGTACCTGCTGAATTCCTAGTCAAGAAATCGAAATTTATCCTTCATTGAACTAATTGTTCCTTGTCTTATTGTGCTAGTCATCAGTTCTAGTAAAACATAGCTAGAATGCTGTGGGTGGTTGCTATGTTGTTACTATGCAGTTGCCAAGGTGTTCTGAGTGACTCCTAGTGTTCAATGCAGTTGCTAGGGTGTTCTGAGTGGTTTGTAGTGTTGCTATGTGGTTGCTAGGTTGTTCTGAGTTGCTTCGGGTGTGTTGCTATACGGTTGCTAGGGTGTTCTGATTTGCTTCTAGTGTGTTGTTATGCGGTTGTTAGGGTTTTCTGAGTTGCTTCTGCTGTGTTGCTATGCGTTTGCTAGGGAGTTCTGAGTGGCTTCTAGTGTGTTGTTATGCGGTTGCTAGGGTGTTCTGAGAAGCTCCTAGTGTGTTGCTTGCTATGCAGTTGCTAGGTTGTTCTGAGTGGCTCCTAATGTTGCTATGCAGTTGCTAGGGTGTTCTGAATGGATTCTAGTGTTGCTATGTGGTTTCTAGGGTGTTCTGAGTGATTTCAAGTGTGTTGCTATGCAGTTGCTAGGGTGTTGTGAATGGCTTCTAGTGTTGATATGCAGTTGCTAGGGTGTTGTGAATGGCTTCTAGTGTTGCTATGTGGTTGATAGTGTTCTGAGTGGCTCCTAGTGTGTTGCTATGTGGTTGCTAGGGTGTTCTGAGTGGTTTCTAATGTGTTGCTATGCAGTTGCTAGGGTGTTCTTAGTGGTTTCTAGTGTGTTGCTATGCAGTTGTTAGGGTATTCTGAGTGGTTGTTTATGGATGCAAATCCAAATGATCCACTGAAATTCCCTGGCTATGGCTTGTGTGCAGGTATAGGGCATTTTTCCACTTGTTTTAGTGTTAATTTGTTTAAGCTGATGGATTTGAGGTGTGAATGGTTTCGGGTGGGTTAACGGCAGAGGATATAAGGGTCGTTAGCTAACTGACTCACGGAGGAAGGTTTCTTCTCTTGCATGCCTCTCCAGACTAAAGATGGGCAATAAGAAATAACAATGAAAGCGTTTCTCACACCCAGGGTGCAATTTGCATTTAAAAACAGAAGACATACAGAGAAAAAACACTGTTTTACCTTCACCCTTTAGGATCCAGCATTTACTTTTTGTTGTGGGCAGTCATTGTTTGGGAATTTCTCTGAGAAATCCCCAAATCACTGTTAATTTGAAGTCTTTTTAACATGTTGAGCTGAGTTCAATAGCACTGGTATAGACTAATGACATTTATATTTTGCAAAGACTCACCAGTAATGAATATTTGTCGTTGTTCAGAGCACCACAGCGAGGATATTCTGACCTATGAGGAGGTGGCACTTTACCATCAGCCACCCAACCGCAAGCGTCCCATCGCCCTGATTGGACCACCCAACAGCGGACATGATGAACTGAGACAAAGACTGCTCTCCTTAGAACCTGACCGATTCACCGGTGCTGTTCCACGTAAGACTATGCTTTTCTACAACTTTGGCTTAAAGTTATTTAACATGAAAGCCAAATTACAGGAGACACAATGGCTCGCTTCCAAAACCTAGTGAGACACATCGATAATAAAATTAATTGTCATAAGAGACTCATTACGTTGTAATGCTGTAAAATCATGCCTATGTTGGCAGCTTTCAAATTTTTGGAACAGAACCAATAATTGTATTATAAAAGTAATAGTTCACCCTAAAATCAACATTTACTGAAATGCACTCAATCTCAGGCCATCCAAGATGGATGGGAACAGATTTGGAGAAATGTAGCATTGCATCACTTGCTCAGCAGTGGATCCTCTGCAGTGAATGGGTGCCGTCAGAATGAGAGTCCAAACAGCTGATAAAACATCACAATAATCCACAAGTAATCCACACAACTCTAGTCCAGTCCAGTGATAACTACTATTACTATAACCACTCCAGTCCAATGTTTGTAAGAAAAAAGCCATCATTAATCCATTTTAAACTGTCACTTCTGGCTAAAATATGAGTTCACAATGTTTAATCTAGTGAAAGTGTCCATCTCTTGTTGTCCTCTCACATCAAAATCCACTTGTTTTGGCTTGTAAATGATGCTTGATCTGTGAATATTTCTCTCCTGATTCAGACGAGATGACTTTTTCACTGGAGAAAGCAGTATTATGATAGAGGATTTGGTTTGAAGTTAAATGCCTTAATGCTGGATTTGTTTCTTACAAACACGCAGTTTTTGGCTTCACAAGTTGTTAACTGATGGACTGGAGTGGTGTGGATTATTGTGATGTTTTTATCAGCTGTTTGGACTCTCATTCTGACGGCACCCATTCACTGCAGAGGATCCACTGCTGAGCAACTGATGGAATGCTACATTTCTCCAAATCTGATGAAGAAACAAACTCTTCTTGAATGGCCTGAGGGTGAGAACATTTTCAGTTTTGGGTGAACTATTTCTTTAAGAAAAACTGGGTTAAATACAACCATGAATTAATGCATATTAACAGTCATGCATTTATACACAGACTGTTATTTTGTTTATGCATATCTATTGTACTTATTTGTGATTTTGAACACGTTACAGACACCACACGAAACCCCCGTGCACATGAGGTCAACGGCAGGGAGTACAACTTTGTATCACGGCAGATCTTTGAATGTGACCTGGCTGCAGGGAAATTCATCGAGTCGGGCGAGTTTGAACAGAACCTGTACGGCACAAATACGGATTCAGTCAGACAGGTTGTCAACTCAGGAAAAATCTGTTTGCTGTGTCTGCATCCCAGGGTAAGATGGAGTAAGAGCCCATAATGGCAATTACCAAGTACAACATGCATGGAATTGGTTGGCCGTATGACATGTGTGATATAAATTTTAAAAAAGCAAAAGGTCATTAAAGTAATGTGCAATAACATGTGTGAAAATGTGAAATATGTAGCTGATGAAACAATTGCATACTACTTAACTTCATCAGTTTTTCTTATATGCAGCACTACAACAAAAGAGAGCAGTAAAAAAAATAAAGAGCCGTATTTATCTAAATATTTTATTCTTTATATTATTTATATTTATTGCCAAACATTTTAACACAACCACAAAGACAAGACAAACAAAAAGGCAAGGACCAAGAGTCAAGACTGCATTGAAATAAATATATTTACATTAAAAAAAACATGTTTTATATATATATATATATATATATATATATATATATTTGGTTCTTAAAATATAAATAAAAGGGTCTACTTTTCGGTTCACGTCGCATTACTGATGATCTCAGCCTTTCGTTGTCACGTCACTCAAGATTGTGTTCCAATCAGAGCCTGCGACGATCCCTACGTAGCGGTGGGAGGCGGGGCTTACGCAGAAAGCTCTCCGGCGCTGTGAGTCTGCGCGCATGTTCTGCAGCGTTTGAGGAGGCTGCGTTTAGTTTTCTTCGCCTTTTCTGCTCGAAATGGCATCAGCGGGGGATGTCGGAGCGAAAAGGCAAATGTTTTATGAAATCGAGTGCGTAATAGAAGATTGCGATACTGAAGTTGGATACAAACCTCTGTCAGACAGCGACGAGCTCGACGATTCGGCGGAGGAGGAGGAACCGCGAGAAGAAGAGTGAGTAATACGTCATGTGTAGCGTTTTTACCTGTTGTGGGGTAGAAAAATCTCCTTTTATTGCTTAATGCAGAATGCAGTTTTTAAAGCTAGATAGAAAAAACAGTGCTTGCAAGACGCCAAAGCATAATGAAACATAAAGACCGCATGAAATCAAAACTAATGCACTAATAAATAATAATATTTTTATTTATAACGTGTGTGTGTATGTTGGTTATTTATATATATATATATGTATGTATATAGTTACATTATAAAAAAAATTCTCATCTGGGAAACGGGCCAAAATCTAAATGACGTCATCTTGCACTCAGGGGCGTATCCATATTTGTGTCCAATCAAATGCTCTTTAGAATTATAAAGTCCAGTCACCTAAATATTGGGGATTATGGTTGGTGACAATGCAGTTGAATATTATTATTTTTTTAAATAGGGACGTGCCTGTTGATTCGCTCCATTTAAAATTCTTAAAAACGGCAGCAATTCATATATAGGCCGAAATGTATAGCTATATATCATTGGGAAAAAGCGCAGTGATAATCTGTGCCCAAGAAGGTCTATAATACATGGAGAAAGCAGTCAGTTTCTTCATTAATTATAGGGGCTTCAAAAGGGTCTGACACTGCTAAAGCATTGTTGCTATGCAACAAAAACAGCAATCTTCTATGGGAGCTGTGCATGTATTTGCTGTTTGCAAAAAATACACCGCTTTCAAAAAGATGTTTCTTGCAGCCAAATGGTATGGTTACAGCATTGTTATCCAGCCAAATGTTCAAAAGCTATTCATAAGAAGATCCTGATGTCATTGAAAGACTTTTTCCTAATATTGCCACGCCAGATATATTGCAAATAATCAGCAGAATACGTTCTCTTGTTTTATGATCAATTGAAAATTATTTAAAGGGGTCATATGATGTTGCTAAAAAGAACATTATTTTGTGTATTTGGTGTAATGAAATGTTTATGTGGTTTAAGTTTCAAAAAACACATTATTTTCCACATACTGTACATTATTGTTTCTCCTCTATGCCCCGCCTTTCTGAAATGCGTCGATTTTTACAAAGCTCATCGGTCTGAAAAGCGAGGTGTGCTCTGATTGGCCAGATATCCAGTGCGTTGTGATTGGCCGAATACCTGAAGCGTAGGGCTGCACGATTAATCGAATGTGATTGTCATGCGCATTTTGTTAAAAAAGCCGGTTCTGTAATC
>NW_015554094.1:1109251-1110835 GCF_001515605.1 Sinocyclocheilus anshuiensis
TAAGAACTCAGATAAACCGTATATTGCCGTAGTCGTGTGTTTATTAGTCACGTTGAATCAATGATAGCAGTTGAATCTTCTGTTTATTCAGCTGCAGCGATAGGCATTTTCTGGGTTTCTTCTGCGAGGCGTATTTGGCGTTTCAGCGCGAGAGCGCCCTCTGGCCTTTGGATGGAGATTTACTGCTGATCACAGAACACAGTTCACTCTGAAACACAGCACATATATTTAATCACAGCCTTTGCCATTTTATATGCTACAGGTAATATAAAAATCTACAGGCAAAAAAAAAAAGTGAAAAATGTCGATTTTGAGGTTTTCACAAAAATGAGTTCATTAAGCCCTCATCTAGCGATCCCAGTGCTCTAAATAATAATTTTAGATGTTTAATTACCTTTATTTGTACGTTTTCTGAAAGGAGTATCTTTTCTCCGCTCGTTTCTCACGCTGACTGTATCGATAATTATTGACATTTTTATAACCTTTTTTAAAACAAAGAGCAATAGAATTTTTTTTTTTACATTTAACCACTGTATTTTTAAATTTACTCAATTTATTGAGACAAACAACAAATTTTTTTTTTGTTTTAATAGTCAAACACAAAATAAAAATTAAACAAAAATCTAATTTCTAATGTTTTATATGCAGATTAAATAGGTTAAACTTTTGGCTTGTTTCCCGAGGCCACAGGAGGGCGCAATGAGCAAAACATTAAATTAAATTGCATAAAATTTAATGCAAAAGCATTAAATTGCCAATGCAAATAACTGTCTATAAAAAACGTGCATTACGTCTAAATTAACTCATATAAATCAAATATAATTTCGTAAATTGCATTTCTAATGTTTTATATGCAGATTAAATAGGTTAAACTTTTGGCTTGTCTCCCGAGGCCACAGGAGGGCGCAATGAGCAAAATAATGCAGCACATTAAACTGTCAACGCATGGAAATATCTGTCTATAAAAACAAATGTGCATTACGTCTAAATTAACTCATATAAATCAAATGTAATTTCGTAAATGGCATAAATTATGAACAAAACAGCATCACGTATTTATGCCTCGCTTAATACAAAGAGCCGAATCGCCCATCACACAGACTGCATTTAAAAACATATGAGACGCAGTGAATAAACCTCCACAAATTCGTGATGTGTTTTCTAAAAGTTTAAACTGTTTTAACTTTGCATGGCTTTCTATACATCTCTTCTGTGAGACGTGAGTGCAGCAGTCATATTTGTCCGTCTAGAAAATGCGCTGAATATGCGTTCTGTGTGAATGGCATTGAGCTTCTATATTTCTCTAATATTTTAAATGAATAACGCAGCAACTGTGCATCTCGTGGGCTAGACTAAAAAAACATTAAACTACAACGTCACTTACATCATCATCACCGCATCTCGCGCTCCACTGATGACGCTCCCTGATGCACACCTAACATTCATTGTTCTATTTTTGCCTTCAAATGCAAATATTTATTTTAAATTGGACTAATATTCATTTTTTTTATTCACAATCTCCTCATCACAGGCAGGCACAGCACTCATGTTCCTGTTTGTGTGTGCTGTCTGCGTCACTCATAG
>NW_015554094.1:1110889-1112804 GCF_001515605.1 Sinocyclocheilus anshuiensis
TACACAGAATTACAGTATTTAAGTATTCACGCAAACATAATCTGTTTTGTCTTCAGTGAAAGTTTGGGGAACTGTTGGGGAAAAACATCTGATGTGTAACATTATATTAGATCCGTGCAGTACAGTAGGTCTTAATATAGGCCGCCTCATTAATGTTAATCTAACAATAAAAGAAAAGAGGGAATCACTCGCTGCTCTTGATTGAACTGCTTTTGTAGTTTTAATAATCAATTTATTTGTAATGAACACACTAAAGGGATTTTTACGTTTGATTATTTGTTTTTCTTTCTTGAATGCTTTTGTTTATATGTAAAATGAAAAAGGTAATTCATTATTTGTTTCTTATATTTGTTCTACTGTTTTTTGTTTTTGTTTTTTTTGCATCTGTTCTGATTTATAACAACAAAGATAAAATAAAAATGAGCTATATTGTGACTTAATATAATAATTGTTATTAAGAATAGAAGTGTAGGAAAAGATGCAACGTTGCTCTGTGATTTTGCTTTGGAACCTTCAGAAAACTTTTATTTTTCTCAAAATTGACTTTGCTGACTCTATCGACTTCAAACGGGTGTAGCTCAGTCATTTTTCGTCCGATTCCAAGAAATCATACATCATTCTGAAGGTCTTTTAATGGAGAATGTGAACATAAAAATGACCAATTTTTGAAAATGTGCTCATTGTGACTCATTTTGCCAGCACAGGTCACATATTGCTTTTTCAGTTTTGTTTAGATTAATCATGAGAAAGGTCTGACTTTGTGTTTTCAGTGATGTCTGTCAGATAGTAGGGACATTTTATGTCATATTCCTAACAATCACTGTCAGGACCTTTAAAATCTTTAAACTTATAGAAGTTTGCAAAAACATAGCATAGATTTTTCAACCTTAGGTGTACACGACGAAGCTTGAATAGCATCTGTGTGTTAAGCGGTTTGACCTGAATTAATATCAGATGATACAACAAAGAATAGCAAAACAGTCTTGCAAGCTTCCAATCATGAATCATTTTTTACCCTATGGTTTTTATGCTTTCTGCTGCCTAAAGTGTAATAAAGCAAAATAAACCAGTTTAATGTGATATAACAATTAAGTGTATTCATTATATGTTACAGTATTGATTCTTCTGAAGAATGGGAGCCTCGCAGGCGCTCAAAACTAAAGAGGAACTCATCCTCCTCGCCTTCATCGTCTTTACCACGCCGGAGAGGGCGGCCACCTAAAAATGCTCTGAAACCCTCCCCAGCGGCACCAGCGATGGCCCGCACGCCTAAAAACACCCCAGCCGTCTCCTTACCTCGACGGGGAGGCAGACCGTCTAAGGACAAATCAAAAGCCAAACTCTTTCCTAAACCCACCCCATATGCCCCAATCGTGCCTAAACCCCCCCCTTATGCCACGCTGATCCCTAATTCCTCCATTAAATTCGGCCCTCATTCCACATCCACCATTACGCTTAACCCTAATTTCACTCCTATAACCCTTACCAATGCCTCATCCTCCATTAAACTGAACCCTAATTCTGCACCCATACTCATCTCTAATCCCGCTTCCACTTTTAAAATCAGCCCGAATTCCACACCCGCCTCCAATCAGGCACCGATAGCCACACTCATCTGTACACCCACATCAACGGGGCTTCTGTTAGATGGTGACACCAATGAGATCAAGTCAGTGAAGGAAGAGGAACCATGGGAAGAGAAGTGAGTAAATGCATGAGTAAATTAATTTCCATTTATTTTTTTACATTTGGTTTACAGTATAATGTATTGAACCCTGTTTCTGCCACAAAAAAAAACAAAAATCTCACTATTTGGAATTTTTCTTAGAATTCTGCATATTTATCTCAGAATTCTGACTTCTCATAATTCTGAGTTTACATCTTGCAATTTCTTCTTTTTTTTTTTTTTTCCCTG
>NW_015554094.1:1112973-1120809 GCF_001515605.1 Sinocyclocheilus anshuiensis
TATATTTTTTTTTTTTTTATAAATTAGTATTTTATTCAGCAATGACACAACTGATCAAAAGTGACAGTAAACACATTTATAATGTTACAAAAGATTTATTTTTCAAATAAATGTTAAAATAATAATGTAAAATAACAAAATGACAATAAATGTATTTGTGTGCAGCAAATCAACTTAATAGGATGCTGTTTATGTTTTAAAATATATAACAGTTGTTATATATATAAAGTTATTTTAAATTGTAATAATAATTCACAATGTCTCAGTTTTTACTGCATTGCTTACCAAACAAATGCCTTGGTGAGCATTAGAGACTTCTTTTTAAAAACATTTAAAAACTTTCCAACCCCAAACGTTTGAACAGTAGTGTTTGTATATTGTTAATGTGCTGTAAATTGTGCAACGTGCATGCGTAATGAAGCATGTCTGGTTTGTGTTACAGTGTGGATGCTATTGAAGAATGGCCTTTTACAAAGGAAGAAAGTCAAGAGGGTTCAGAATCATCAAATGCAAAGAGGCAACGACTCTCATCCCCGATCCCTCAATCCACAACACCTCCACGGACAGACGGGCCCTTGAAGCACACCTCAAAAACTACCCATAGTCCCCTGCCTGAACTTGCACCCAAAGACACTTCTGATCATGTACCCACCTCTCAACCCACAACCACTGATGAACCATTGACCTCAGTACCCACCACTGAACCCACATCTGATCCCAAACCTAATCCTGCACCCACCAGGCCTTGGGCCGACAGCGACCTTGATGGCGATAGCGATGAGATCAGTGATTCGGGGAGGGAAGAGGAACTGTGGGAAGAAGAGTGAGTAAGGAAGTCTTGTATTTATGGTAGAGTTTTGTCATTCAGGGTCAATAACACAGAAAACATTTTTGCATTTAATAAAAAGTTCTCGAGATATGTTGAATTTGTTTGCAAATGATGCAAGACGCGATCGCAGTGGTCAAAGGTATCCATCTAGTAGAATGCAAAAACATTTTTGTTTTTATACAAAATAAAATTCTATTCAATGAAAACCACTGCTTTCTGTTCATGTTTCTCTCTTATTTAACTATCAAAATCTTGCAGATTCTTGAAGGGTTATGTCAGTAATAGGGTTATGTCAGGTGAACACTTACTGGACTAAAGCTACCTAGGTTTACTTGATTATCCATGCATCATTTTTAGAAACATTTTGTTCAAATGTGAGTATCAAATATGATCCATCAGGTTTTTGAGGAACGTTTATTTGTGCATCTCTCAGTCATCATTGTATTGGATTCATTATATGTGTTGCCCTCCACAATTAAAATGACAGCGCTTCAATCATAAAGGGTTCCCGTGGGTCATTAAAAAGTAAAAACAAATCTGAGATTTGAATAAAATCTCTTAAATGTGTATTTTTTTTCTGATAGGCATTAAATTTTGAGTTGAGGTCTAAAATCTGATTGAAGATATAGCAGTTTACTACAACTCAATGTTATTGTATGTAGTCTTGTTTACATGCGTAACATTTTGCAAAAAATTAAAAAAATTATGTATTGTGATTTTGTGAGTGCTTTTTCTAAATATTAGCACGACTGCAAATGTGATATTGATTTAACAGTTCAATAAACAGTCAATAAATAAATTCAGTGTATATTAAATATATTTTCAAATAATTTTGTGAAAGGAAATTTTCCAAATGAAACCACAGCAGAACTGTTGTGCGTCTCAGAGCAACACACAGAGGTGCTTCATTACAGAATGTCTTAGCGTTTTGAACAAATGAGTTTAATTAATGATTCAGTGATCCGTTCATAAAGACAGCTGTCACTTTCTTCGTTCCTGAATGAATCAGCCATTTGAACAAATCGGTTGAATTAATGACTCACTCAACTCAAGCAAAAGACAGTGACTTGCTGCCACCAACTGGCGGTTTTATATTTAAAGTACTGGTGCCTTTTAATTTAAATAATTAAAAACCAGCCTCATAGCATTATTTAGGCAGTTGTAAATGCATTCAAAAACTTGCTCAGTAAAATATTGTCTAATTGTCTATTGTCTAATCAACAAAAGTCCCAAAAATATGGAAATATAATTTTTTTGTCAGTATTGCACAGACACCCCTAGTGTACAGTATTAATTTCATTTTTTCATGTTCTGAAAAGGTCTTAAAAAGCCTTCAATTTGACTTAAAAATGTGCAGCAATACAGTCAATAAAACCAAGCATTTAAATCTCATCTTACTATGACATATTATTGGGAGAAAGAGTGACAACTGATATTTATATGCATTTCAGATTACTTTTTGACCATAGAACCTGTACCTTGCATATTTTTGCTCAGTTTGACCCCTTGAATAAATTTGAGGTGGTTTTTACCTTAAGTATTAATCCCATTTTCAATAAAAGCCTTATGTATCAAATATGATACTCAATAAAAACACATGCAGACTTTATTTTTTTGAATTACGTCTAAAGGGTCCTTAAACTTAAATGTTTTTTTTTTTCTTTTGGACTCTAATTTCATGTAAGGCTTTATAAATTTAGTCCTGATACTAGTTTTCAGTTGTCGTTATTGTAGCCACTGAGTCCATTTTTTTGAGTCCATGCATGTAAAGCGTGTTTATTTTGTATTACAGTCTTGATTCTGGTGATGACTGGAACCCTCTTCCGGAAAGTCCGGATCGTTCAAAATCACCTGCATCAGCTCAGTCACCAAGAGGAGGCAACCCCCCTACACCCACATCATCAGGACCGATAGACAAACTCTCTCTATCCACGTCTGAAGCTGCTCCTGAAGCCACACCCACATCTGAAGCCACACCCACTTTTGAAGCCATTCCCACAACCAACCACAATTCCACTCCCACATCTACCCCTAATCCAGCACCCACTTTACCACGGCGAAGAGGCCGGCCACGAAAGCATGCTTTAAAACTCAACCTCACACCTAAACCAACCCCTGATCGCGCTACAGCTATCACTAATTCATTACCAGCAGCTGATTCCACTCCTGTAACCATCTCCGATCCCTCCGCTGATCCCATCCCTGCGTCAAGTTTAGATCTCGCTCCCAATCCCGCCATCTCCACCAATTCTGAACCCAATCCCGAACCTACTTCCACTTCTGAAGCTATGCGGCAACCCACTTCGACCGAAGAGAAATCGAAGCTCGTTGCAACTACTTATTCACCAAGGCAAGCCAGAAGCAGTTTGTCTTCAGCTTTGGATTCACCTTGGATGAAAATTGAGTGTAAGCCAGATAAGTGGCTTGACATCAGCAATGAGGATGAGGAACCGGTACTACCGAATTTCTCTCCCAAGAGACCTCCAGGTCTGCATCTCACAGCGGACGCAATGTATACGCCCTTACAGTTGTTCCAACTTTTTTTCACCAACTCTGCAGTCAAGACAATAGTCCGAAACACTAATAGCAATGCCGAAAAGAGGGGGAAAGCTGGAAAGAAGTTCGTCTGGGTACCTCTAACCGTAGCCGAGTTCTACTCGTATGTGACGTTAGTTGTCTACATGGGGCTGGTGAAGGCGAAGTCAATAGCGGACTACTGGGCGAGAAAACGAATGTACAATTTCTCGTACCCGCAGTCCATCATGTCCCGAGCAAGATTTCAGGCCATCTCCTGGAATCTTTACCTCTGTGATCTTCAGGAGGACGAGGAGAACAACAAGAAGAAAGGCACCGCAGGTTATGACCGACTGCTCAAAATCAAGCCTCTGTACACGGACGTTCTTTCAGCTTGTAGGAAACACTTTCACCCCAACAGAGAGATTCTGGTGGATGAGAGAATGGACGCTACCAAAGCTAGGATTGGACTTAAGCGATATATGAATGACAAACAAACTAAATGGGGTTACAGACTCTTCGTTCTTGCTGATTCGTCCTGTGGGTACACCTGGAATTTCTTTGTATACGAAGGAAAGACTTCAACGTCGTCGGGTAAAGGTGCCGGGTACGATTCGGTAATGAGACTACTGGATCACAAGGTCCTCGGCAAGGGTTATAGGTTATACATGGACAATTTCTACACCAGCCCGACTCTTTTCTTGGATTTGTTGCAGAACGGCATCCTCGCTTGTGGCACATTGCGCCATACTTCCAGTTTACCGAAGGCCAACGACCTGAGCGGAAGATCTGAATTAGGATCCATCCGTTGGTATCGGCAAGGTCCTCTTCTGTTCGTCAAATGGATGGACGCGAGAGAAGTCCTCATGTGTTCCTCAGTTCACAAGGCATTTACTGGGGATACGGTCACCAGGAATGCCAAGGGTTCCGATGGGGTTTGGAGAACACGTCTAATTCCTGTTCCATCTGCTGTGAAGGACTATAGCAAATACATGGGAGGTGTTGATTTCTCGGATTCCCTCATAGAGTATTATAATGTCCTCCACAAAACCACAAAATGGTACAAGACCTTCTTCTTCCATTTTCTTGACATCGCAGTGGTCAACAGTTTCATCCTTCACCAAGAATTGGCGAAAGCTCAGAACAAGGTCCCACTCACCCAAAAATTGTTTAGGGAAACCCTTGTTTCAGAACTTGCACGTGCCGGCAGAGGTAAGAATCCTTCTTCGTCTGCTGCCAAAGATCCCTCAACATCCGCCACGCCGGTCTCCATAAGTATGTCAGCACAGGTGCCTTCAACCCCTAATGAAACGAATGCATACTCGCCGTCCGACACGGAGTCGTCTCCCCCAGCCTCGCCCGCCCAGACGGAGCAATGCTATCCTGAGTATTTCGGTTCTGATGCTACGCATGGGAGGCGAGTTTGTGTCATGTGCAAACTGCAGGGAAGTAAAGTCAAGACTCCCATATACTGCTCCCACTGCAAGGTGGCATTGTGCTTTGTGTCGTCACGTAACTGCTTTAAGAAATGGCACATAGATTATCACCTGGAAGATTTGTAGATATGTTGCATGTTTGGATTTTTTGGGGGCCTTTTATTTTTTTTCATTTTGTATGAACTTGTTACTTGTATAGTTATGACTCTATTAAATACAACTACAATTGATATAGTGTCTTGTTTTCTGTTTGCAACTTTGCGTACATTTTTATCAGGTGCTTTTTCTACCAAAAGGGCACTGCTGAAATCCAATATTCATCATCAAAAGAAATGTTTACTTGAAGTGTGTTTTTTTTTGTATGTTAAAATACATAGTGGTATCCCAGTCCAAATTGATCTACTATAAGCATGATGTTTCCCCGGTAAAGTCTAACATGGTGGTGTTATCGAATAATTGATCAATTTGAGGTTGAAAACAATCATTCCTTTTGCAATTGTGTTTGGTGACATTAGTGGCACAAAAATTACAGTATTCTAACTGTAGGTTAGACTTAATTGTAGATAAAGCACACATTATGACAGAATACATTGTATTATGACTAGTGCTGTCAAACAATTAATCACATCCAAAATAAAAGTTTTTGTTTACATAATATATATGTGTGTACTGTGTATATTTATTATGTATATATAAATACATGCATGTATATATTTTTACAAATATTTACGTGTATATATATTTATATTCATATATAATTTATATTATATATAAATATTTTATATATAAACAAAACATTTTTCTTATATGCATGCATGTGTATTTATATATACATAACAAATATACACAGTACACACATATATTATGTAAACAAAAACTTTTATTTTGGATGCGATTAATCATTTGACAGCACTAATTATGACTTTAATCGTTCATTTCTAAAGGTTGATATTTGCTGATTTAAATACAGTTTGTGCGCTCATTCCAAACTTCAAAAAACAATTGCAGTTTGAGATTTCTATGTACTATTTGGGGATAAAATAACCTGCAGAAAATACCTAATGGTGCTATAAAAGATGAGACTTGAGTAGTGATGTTTCGTCTTCAATTTAAAGTTATTGAGGCACAAGATGATCTAGAAAATCTTATAAAAAATATGAAAAATTATATTAAAAAATTAATTTTATGTCAACATCAGAATCTATCTAGAACAGTGGGAATTATTGGAATTTTTCCATTAATTAATTTCTCTATTAATTTGTGACCCTGACTGTAATATAATATGAAAAATGTAACTCTTAAGTCTAATTACAAAATAATAATAATCAGCACCTAAAACAACGTGACATACAATAATGTGAATTTGTAGGCTAATGTGCTTAATTGCCAGGAAAATAATCTTAGTTGTGAAATCTTAATTATGATGTCCATTCATAGGATTTTGGTATTTGTTGCAGATTGAAAAACAGATCCGTCTCAGACTATTAGACAGTGAACATTACAATATATTCAGTACATTAGGATTTTTAGACCATCCGTACTGAGCTTGTTTTGTATTTGTTTCTTTTTCTGGTTTACATTTCATTTGTTCATTTGTGTTTCGTATTTCTCAGTCCCTGCGACTGCTGTGTTCCTCAGATCTTAAACCGTACATCATCTTCATCAGGCCTTCTCCTCCTCCTCCTCAGGAGCGATTCTCCACCCTGCTGACCAGAGGAGTGAAGAAACACATGGTCTTCATGATACACATTTTTCATTTAGATAATTTACACTAGCAGTCAACTATACACACACACAC
The DNA here is from genome assembly GCF_001515605.1 of Sinocyclocheilus anshuiensis. Taxonomy (NCBI): domain Eukaryota; kingdom Metazoa; phylum Chordata; class Actinopteri; order Cypriniformes; family Cyprinidae; genus Sinocyclocheilus; species Sinocyclocheilus anshuiensis. The sequence continues at coordinate 1,119,551 of NW_015554094.1, forward strand.
ACATATATATAATATATAGTAAAAATGCTGCTTTAAATTTAATCTGATCCAATTCATCCAAAAAAAAAAAAAATTCATAAAATGCATACACTATTATAATTTAATGATATATTTATTTAGCAAAAATAGTTTCATATTTGAAGCTTTTAAGTAAAAGCCTTTAGATCAGGGGTGCCCAAACTCGGTCCTGGAGGGCCGGTGTCCTGCAGAGTTTAGCTCCAACCCCAATTAGACACACCTGAACCAGCTAATCAAGCTCTTATTAGTCATACTAGAAACTTCCAGGCAGGTGTGTTGAGGCAAGTAGGAGCTAAACTCTGCAGGACACCGGCCCTCCAGGACTGAGTTTGGGCACCCCTGCTTTAGATCAAAAGGTTTTTGAGAACACAGGGAATATCAATTTATTAAGTGCGTCCAAACCTTTTGACTGCTAGATGTACAGTTGCATATAGAGACGTGTATAATGGGAAAACACTTAAATCATATTTCACATTAGGTTTCTCTTTGAGCATTTGACAAACCAATTATTATCATGTAATTTTCTTTGCGCAGCCCGAGGATGTGAGAGAGACCTTGGAGAAAGCGCGTGAGATGGAGCACAGCTACGGTCACTTGTTCGATGCAGTCATCACAAACATCGAGCAGGACAAGAGTGTCTCTGAGCTGCTGAGACTCACTGACAAACTGGACATCGAGCCGCAGTGGGTCCCTTCAGCCTGGGTCAGCTAAACAACACTTTCAGTTCAGAAGAAATTATGTGTTTTCACTGTTGAAGGCTAGAATTGCTCTGATGAGGAGCAACAAGCGGTATGTTTGAAATGGCCACCATACTGCTCATACTGCTTTTGCAGTATGAATATTGTGCACAGTGTGCTTCCTTTGTGTGTGTGTCTACTCGTTAAAGGAATAGTTCACCCCAAAATGAAGATTTGCTGACAATTTTCTCCCCATTCAGGTCATCCAAGATGTAGATGAGTTTGTTTCTTCATCAGATTCGATTTGCTGACTCCCCATTCAGGTCATCCAAGATGTAGATGAGTTTGTTTCTTCATCAGATTTGGAGAAAGGAGAAATTGCATCAGTGTCTCACCAATGGATGCTCTGCAGTGAATGGGTGCCGTCAGAATGAGAGACCAAACAGCTGATAAAAACATCACAATAATCCACAAGTAATCCACACCTCTCCAGTCCATCAGTTTAATGCAGGGGCGTAGCCATCATTTCAGAAGTGAGGGGGACAGAAACGTTATTTATATATA
>NW_015554094.1:1122374-1143955 GCF_001515605.1 Sinocyclocheilus anshuiensis
TCAAAGCTGAATTTTCAGCATCATTACTCCAGTCTTCAGTGTCACATGATCTTCAGAAATCAGTCTAATATGCTGATTTGCTGCTCAATAAACTTTTTAAATTATTATTATTATTATTATTAATGTTTTTTGAGCAGCAAATCAGAATATCAGAATGATTTCTGAAGGATAGTGTGACTGGAGTAATGATGCTAAAAATGTAGCTTTGAAATCACTATAAATTACATGTTTAAATATATTCAAATAGAAAACAGTTATTTGAAATAGCCTAGTAAAAATATTTACATTTTTTTACTGTTTTGCTGTACTTTGGATCAAATAACTGCAGGCTTGGTGAACAGAAGAGACTTCTTTAAAAAACATTAAAAATCTTACTGTTCAAAAACTTTTGACTGGTAGTCGAGTATGAATGAAACATACACTGCATGAGTGTTTAGCGCTCCGTGATGTTCATCTCGCCTTATTCTGGGTCCGAATAAAACATCAGATCATGCACAGACTATCCTGTCTCTTTGAATTGAAATCTATATTTATTCACACGGGCTCTTGAAAACCTCTATGCGAACACACTTGCCCCGAAAAAGTGCGGGGGACGAATTTACGTGATATTAAAAGTGGGGGGGACACGTCCCCCGCGTAATCTACGCCCCTGGTTTAATGTCTTGAAAAGACAAAAGCTGCGTGTTTGACAGAAACAGATACATCAAGACGTTTTTAACTTCAGACTGTTGCTTCTATCCATAATATTGCTTCTTCCAGTTAAAAAGTCATCTGGTCTGAATCAGGAGAGAAATCTGCACGGATCAAGCACTGTTTACAAGCAAAAACCAAACAGTTCTAAACAAATATGTGGCTGGATTTTGATGTGAGAGAACAGGACTTTTTCACTGGAGTGAGAGTTCAAAGTTAAAATAGCTTAATGCTGGATTTGTTTCTTACAAACACACAGCTTTTGTCTTCTCCAGATGTTCACTGCTGGACTGGAGTGGTGTGGATTACTTGTGGATTTTTGTGATGTTTTTATCAGCTGTTTGGACTCTCATTCTGACGGCACCCATTCACTGCAGAGCATCCATTGCTGAGACACTGATGCAATGCTACATTTCATCTTGGATGGACTGATGGTGAGTACATTTCAGCATATTTGAATTTTTGGGTGAATTATTCTTTTAAACATACTTATTTATGTGTATACATAAATTCAATTGATGTATTCACATAAATATAGTATGCTGTACATTGTGCACAGTATGCAGTACAGTATTTTTCCATTCCAAACAGGCCTGAATTGCTGCAATATGGACTTCCATAAGTTTTGTGGAGATTTTTGCAATATTGTTTTACCATATTTTGTGCTTGTAGTATTTCACCTCTAACATTTCCATACCTGTAAAAAAAAAGAAGAAAACATTTATTTTTTAAATGTAGATACATAATTAAAGTGTTTCCTCATCATGGAGGATATTTGTGAGCAGTTTCATAAAGCTGTAAATCTGTTTCAGTGTTCTTATATCAGTAAGGTAACATATTACACATTGACATTGAATGTAAAACGTGTTGAATGTATGATTTGACAATACCTAAGCCAAAACTAATGTTAAAATTGTTTTTCATTAAAAAAGTTCAATTAAAAAGTTGGCGTAATGGTATATATGCAACGCTTAACAGTTTATGAGTGCAAAACCACTGAAGCACATGTTCATTTCTTGATTTAACATTTATTTCTGCATTGAAATTTAGTGAATATGTGAATTAGATTTTTATTTTTTAAGTAAATTAAAGTAATATAATATTGTTTTAAATAATGCAACATTTACCTTATATGGAAGCCTGTTTCCGCCACTGGATAAAAGTTTTTGAAATGTAATCTCACAATTATTTCTAAGTTTTATGTTTCTGCCACAGAATAATATACATTTAAACTTTTTTTTCTCGCAGTTGCGACTTCTCAGAATTGTGAGTTTATATATACTGCAATTCTAGAATATATAAAAGAAAAATGTCACAATTGTGATATTAAAAATGGGGCTATTACCTTTTTTAATTTTTTTATCCCATGTCAGAAACAAGCTTTGGCTATAAGTTTGATTTTAAACGTTTAAAGTCAACATGCATTTGCAACCCATTTTGTGTTCATCACACTAACTAATCAGCAAATTGACCATGTACAACATTTATTGAACTTAAATTCATAGGAAGTGAGATTTGAGTACACATTTGCATGGAGAACCAGCAACTGGGCATGAGGAAGAATCTGGGCTGATGTTCGGTAAGGATTATGTCAACATTGAACTATTTGACCACAGAATACTCTCAGTTATCACACACTAGATAACGGAGAAGGTTGCACTGGTTTAACACGCATGCTTATAAGTACAATTCAATGGGATGGTCATTTTAATTCATTTAAACTATTTTACAGGTTTTCTTTTCTGTTCAGACATAAAAAAAAAAAAAAACTTCCCCTTTAAATGGTTTTTGGATTCAGATGATCCACCTGCACATTTTTGCAGCATCTGTGATGTACTACTCATCCTAAACAAAAGAAGTGACACGGCACCAACATACACAAAACAAGATTTTCCACTTTTCCCGTAAAGCTCGGCCTTACAGGCACAAAGAATAAATATGATGTGGTTTGTGGGTTCAGCACAGATCTCATTCAAACAGCATGTCCTCGTCGGCCTCATCGTTCAGCATGTTCATGGGCTCGGCGATCGGGCCCAGTTGAGCCTTACGCTGGGCGTTCTCCTTCTCCGTCCTCTCACGGTGCTGCTTCTTCTTCTCCTGGATCTTCTTGAGCCTGCGACGGGAAAGCAGGATGATGAAGGGTTGGTGAATATTCTGATTATCTTATTTTGGCCTATATAAATATTATTTATGATACTTATTTATATAATGTTAATATAAATATAATATTTCATTTGGACTGCTAAAAGCAGCATTCTTTGTATCAGGTTCCTTAAAAAGTCAAGTTTTATTACATTTAAAGTCATAAAAAATCTTAAATAAATGGTAACAGAAGTAACAATAAATATTAATAATTTTAAGAGGTCTTAAATTTGGGGACGGAAAAACAGGAATCGCAATATGGGCTAATTTGATTATTAAAATGATAAATTATGAATTTATTTTATGGTGTTTTTATTATAATTTGTTGTAGATAGCTGTAAGATTGCATATATTATTTTCCTCATCATTCTGAATGAGTGGCTGGAAGTAGTAAGACAAAGACTTTTCAAAACAAGAGTCCCAGTGCATTTTGGGATTGTTTATCATTAACGGAAGGAAAGAATAAGAATATTATTTAACATGTTTTATAAATAGATTTTACCTGTATCAGCACAATAATCTGGTTATTACAATTCTTCAAACAAATTATTATTGTATCATCAAACTCCAATATCAGTCGACCTCTAATAAGTATTGATATTTTGATACATAAACCAATTTCATATATAGATGAGGGTTATTATAGTAAATTAAAACTAAAATCATAACCATAAAAAAATTCAGTTACTTGAAATAAATGTTAAATGAAAAAACTAGTGCTGTCAAACGATTAATCACATTCAAAATAAATGTTTTTGTTTACATAATATATGTGTGTATACTGTGTATATTTATTACGTGTATATAAATACAAACACATGCATGTATATATTTAAGAAAAATGTTATGTTTATATTTTAAATATATTTATATATAATAATATTTTCTAAATATTTACTGTATGTGTGTGTATTTATATATACATAATAAATATACACAGTACACATACATATATTATGTAAACAAAAACTTTTATTTTGGATGTGATTAATCGTTTGACAGCACTAGAAAAAACATAAAATAACAAAAATGTATTTTATTTCAACTAGTTGCCAAGGCAACATTTCTCACTTTCATTTATATATGAACTAAAACCTAAATAAAAAAACTATATATTAAATATATTTAAAAAGAAACAAAATACAAAAAAATTACAAAAACACAACAAAATTACTAAAACTTTATCTAAAATAAAAAATAAAAACAAACGAATTTAAAGCTATAATATTATCTCAATGATACTAAAATAACACTGATGTAGATAAAGCAATAAGCTTTTGAAGCAGTAGTATGCTACATTGTTGTCGCATGATCTGGCTATATTGCACTACAGTCTCACCTGTAGAATTCCTCTCGCTCTCGTTCATCCAGCTCAGTAATGATGTACGTGAGCGTGCGCTCGATCCTGGGAATAATCACTGAGAGGAAAAACACACGAGCATCACATTATCTCGTTTTTTTTCTTTACAAGAAGCCTGAAGGTTTCATTCTCATTCCGAGGCGGCTGTGAGATCTCACCGTGCTCGATGGCGTTCACACGGCGGTTTGTGATCTTAATGGCCTCGTCCAGCGTCACAAAAGAGGTCTGTATGTGAATGAATCACATAAGACATTGAGAAATTTGTATTAAATGTAAAAAAAAAAAACTACAACAATTTTTCATGGTTTGTCAAATTTTCTTTTATGGATATGAATAAATATATTCATACCTGCAGTGAGGCCAGCTCTACAAGAAGCTCGACTGCTTTGGCGTAGTTCCTCTTCAGCCGAGACAGCTGCTCTCCACCTCTGGCCAAACCAGTGAGCTCATAACCTACAGACAAGAAAAAATGCCTGAAATGACACCTGAAAGTGTTCAAACGATCTCCAGTTTCACAGGTATATGTTAATCAAGGAATAGTTTAGCCAAAAATGAACTTTTACTGAAAATGTGCTCACCCTCAGGCCATCCGAGATGTAGATGAGTTTGTTTCTTCATCAGATTTGGAGAAATGTAGCATTGCATCACTGTCTCAGCAATGGATGCTCTGCAGTGAATGGGTGCCGTCAGAATGAGAGTCCAAACAGCTGATAAAAACATCACAATAATCCACAAGTAATCCACACCACTCCAGTCCATCAGTTAACATCTTGTGAAGCAAAAAGAAACAAATCCATCATTAAGACCCTTTTAACATCAAACCATTGCTTCCGGCCAAAATACGAGTCTATAATCCATAATATTAGCAACAGTTAAATTGCTTTGATGGATTTGCTTCTTACAAACACGCAGCTTTTCACTACACAAGACATTAACTGATGGACTGGAGTGGTGTGGATTATTGTGATGTTTTTATCAGCTGTTTGGACTCTCATTCTGACGGCACCCATTCACTGCAGAGCATCCATTGCTGAGCGAGTGATGCAATGCTACATTTCTCCAAATCTGATGAAGAAACAAACTCATCTTGGATGGCCTGAGGGTGAGCACAGTTTCAGCAAACGTTCATTTTTGGGTGAACTGTTCCTTTAGAACATAAACGGAATATGATTCTTACTGTCTCCTCCCTCCTGATAATGCTCAAACACCGGTAGAGTAACTCCTGAGAACAAACACAGGTGACGCTCATGACAAGGCGATCAATTAAAGAAGAAATCGGCCAGTTTTTCACATAAGACGTCATTTAGCTCGCAAACCTGCAACGTTGTCCTTTTTTGCTCTGACCTTCACCTGGGCCTTATTCACATTCTGAATGACCGTAGTACTGATGGGACAGAATTTGGTGAGACCTGGTGCCAGGTTCGTCCTGTGATGCATCATATTTATGAAAAGCTTTGCTTTAATGTGATTTTTAACTACCTGAAGTCACCAGCAGCAAATTTGGCCTCAGCTAATGAAAAGGCGGCTTCTCTCATCACCTCTCCCATCAGCGTCTTAGTCTGAAAGATTAAAATAGTCACATCATCATTTCGAAAAATAATATTCAATTAAAAAACTATGACAAAAAACACACCATATATACAACATATAAAATACATTTTAAAAAGCACAGGTATGATGTTATACCTCAATGATTTTCCTAAGAATCTGACGAAATCGCATGGACAGAGCATCGGCTTTCTTCTTCAGCAAATTCCGGCCAGTTTGAGCTCCTTTCAGTCGAGCTTTCATAATGGTCTGAGCCCTGATGCAACAAAAAAGTATAGAATACAGCGTTTAATACATTTTAAGGGAACAGTATGACATTTCAGGCATGCAATTTGCATACGATTACATTTTCATACTTCCTAAAAAATGCACATATATTTTACATTTTATTTTTCTTATGTGATTTTTTTTTTATTGTATAAATTGCACTATTATAGGTTATATATATACTATGCATTTTTGTTCAGTATCTCTCAAGTTATAGAAGGGCTCGCATGACTGTGAATAATATCACTTCCTCTTATGAATTACTGCACGATTTAGTTTCACATTATTTATATGTATCCAAAATATTGCCATCCATCATATAGTTATATATTTATTAGCCAAAATGTATCTGCATTATAATATATTGACAAATATGATATGCGTGTTTGTGCAATATTTAAACACATACGAAATGTATATAAAATGCATCATATATTTAAAATGTGCAACTACAAAACAACAAAGCAACACATTCTATACAAATATTAAAGATGCACGAGCACGACTCCAGCGCATTTAATATGATCGTAGTTCGTGCTTTGAGATCGTACCTGCTTTATAAAACCATAAACTGATAAAATATGTATGAATCAGATTCTGATTTGCCTTTATGAGCCGTAATACTCACATTCTAGAGGGAAATACGTCGATACGATCTTTTCCGGACATTTTTTTTCTTTTTTTAAACACTGTATCAAACTACTGAGACGCTTTGCTGTTGAAGTCGTCAAATATACAGTTTAAATATAGTGACAGTTTATTTAATATCACGATTAAATGATTATAATCCCATGGCTATGACCCCTGGATACAAGACGTAAGATTTGATCAGCTGACTGGAGGTCATGTGATTCCTCCTGAACGCGGCGATTGGTCGCGTCACTTCCGTGCGTGTATATCCGTACGTAGCGGTTTTCACATTTCAAAATAACGCTTTTTATTTTTTATTATTACTATTATTATTATTATTTATTTAGTTACATCACATACAGGTACAAGGCAAATATTAGGCAATGGTGTACAGTTTAAAGCATATTAAAAAAAATTTAAAAAAAAAACATAAAATTAACATAAACATAAAAAAATACTAGGATAAAAAAGTGCTATGTAATATTAGCGCAGTTACATAAATCTGAAAAGCTTTAGAATGTTTACAAGCTTCTTATTTTGTGATCTCATATTAGAAAGGGTTTCCAAATATATTTTAAGATCAGTGTTACAAAAGTTAATATTATGATTATATATATATATATTAATATTATAATTATATGATGGTTCTTTTTAATTATTTTTGAATTGTGAATATAAAACTTAGCTGAAACTATTAACAGATTAATAATGTAGTTTTGCTTTTCAGAAAAATATGGGTTTTGAAAACAAAGTAAAATATCATGAGGTTCTAAATGAAGGGCTTTGTTTAATTTTTTTTTTTTTGTTATTTTAAAGTCAACTCAAAATGAAATAGAAAAAGGGCAATAGAAAAATAAATGTTCAATATCTTCTACTATTATATTACAAAAGGTACATTTAGCCTATCACAAACACTATGAATATATCTACATTTACAGGATAACATCTGTGAATAATTTTGTAAAGTACTTCTTTTGCTTTATAAATAACATATTTATATGGTAATATCCAAATGCTATGCCAAAATATACAGTGAGGTTTAAGCCATTTTGATTTAGGCTACATGGAGGATTGGAGACAACATTAAAGGAGTTTCTTATAAAACTGTTATTAAAACGTTTGTCAAAAAAGGAGAGACCATTTACAAAAAGTTGGGGATTTTGTAGGGTTGTAAATAACGCTCAGCAAGAATTACAGTAATGCAATTTGTTTTGTTTCCCTAAAAAGAAATTGACCTTTTATTTTATATAGTTTGCTTAAAGGGGTCATAGGATGCTACATGCACTTTTACAAGTTGTTTGAACTGAAATGTGTGTTGGCAGTGTGTGTACACAACCACCCTATAATGATAAAAATCCACCCGGTGTTCTTTTTGTTTAATCTGGTTAAATTTTTTCCCCTTTCTCAAATCGAGCCGATCTCAGATGCCTGTCAGTGTGACGTCACACAGACAGGCCCCTCCCACGATAGTTTGATTGACAGTAGCGTTTCAGCACAGACTGGACTGGTGTCTTACCTTAGCTCCGCCCTGAGTGAGCTGTCATCAGTCCGCCATTGTTTCACCGCCGGAGCAGATGTAGACAAGAATGACTCCTAACAAGCGATTGAGGTGTTCTGTTGTTGGATGTAATAATGAACAGCAGTCGTCATTTACTCCCGACATCTGAGCCGCTGAAGACGCAGTGGATTACGTTTGTTTCTGAAGGGAATGCACCCCCGATCTACCTAAATGCGTCTATGTTCGCGCGAATCATTCATGATCCAGCTTCACCTACAGAAGAAGTGAGTATAATGTTTTGTAATGAATCTTTGCAAATCGCCTTTCCTAATAATGTGCTAATTAGCAAGCGGCTAAAGTAAACAGTCTCTCTGGAAGCTCTGAAGAGAGGGGCGGGGTCAGCAGAGCTCATTAACATTTAAAGGGAAATGCTACAAAAACAGACTTTTCATTAAGACCCTAAAGAATCATATCAACTTGTGGTAAATGGGCATCCGATGACCCCTTTAATGTTTTATTAATATGCTTTTTAATATTATTTTTACTTTGCTTTTTGTCGTTGTCTTTTCTGATTTCAGCACATCCATGTGTTATCGGAGGATATGAGATGATTTTACTTTGTAAAGAATCTGTTTCTATATAACTTTATTTGTGAAATCTCCTCTTAAAAACGTGCATACGTGACTTTTATTCTGAAGTGTGATTGACGGCGGCCGCGGTGACGCAACATCCTGCTGCTGCTTCGTTCTTTCTCGGCTCGCAGGATCAATGGGCAACTAACGCTCGCTGAAAACTACAGTTTCTGGAGATTTAAAGGGTCTAAAGTGAGCCGATTGTGACAAGTGTCAGGTGGGAATGAGTTACCTGTTCTTCTGTGATCGTTGGGCTCATGTGGAGCTCGTGTTAGAGATGTAACGAGGGTTTGAATGAGTGCTGTCAAACAGCATGTGCCGCATGCGCTCTTCACTGATGATCAGATCAGACACTGAGCAATAAACAGCTTAATACAATAGATGCCTTAGATAGATAGCTAGATAGATGCACTTTTTGAAATCTTCAGGGAAATATGTAAACATTGTGTAAATGAGGTGAACAGTGCAACATTGAACATAAACTACACGTTATACAATATACAACATATTATTTACATTATAAATACATTATAAAGCAGGCAATGGCACAGACTTCTGTTCTCTGTAGACTAGGACATTAGTGAATTTCTCTGAGAACACAGTTTTCAGTCTGGATGTCCTGTACTGAGCACATTCAGGGCTTTAAATATGACTGATATTGACAGAATGATCAAATTTAGCACTCTTAGGGAAATATGGTAATATTTAGCAATTATCATTTATATCTGGCTAATTTTCCAATTGTTTGTCGTGAATAAACATCTCAGAAAAATGTGATTGGAATATGATTTTTTGTTACGAAACAGGTCTTCTGTAGAGGACACCAGGACAAACGGCTGTTAATCAGGCATTTTGGGGAAACACAAGAAGAAATTATAGAACAATATTCCTATGAAATATGAGATATTCTTATGAAAATGTTGCCAAGTTATTACTCCCATTATACCACTTCTTTTTTCATTATGGTTTGCCTCAAGAACACATTAATGTGCAAATTAGATGCAATGTGTAGATGCATCGGAATACCAGTTTATGGACATTTTATGCACATATTCCATAAAGTATAGCAGTGTATCAAATCATTCTGTTATATCTTTCATAACATAGTTGAGAATCATCTTTGTACAAAGTTTGGCTAAAAATAGCCTGAAACCTAAAAACTGATTGGTGAATGAAAAAAACAAGTCATTGTTTTTGCCTATACATGCATTTTCTATTTTTATTTTTATTTTTTGAAAAACTTATATGAATAAAATATCTTAAATATGTTTTTTCAAAAAAAAAAATTTCTACGTTTGTTTTTTTAATGCTCCAACTAATGTAATGACATAGAAAACAACAAAATTTACAAAACAGTTTTTTATGGTTTTCAGGAGGATACACAGAATACTGTACACCAGGGGTTTTCAAGTTTAGAGAAAAATATTGACAAATAAAATTGAGATTAAAATAATGGCATTAAAAAAATAAATACAACAAATAAAAAATGAATATGGATAAATTAAAAAATCGATTGAAATAAAATAATGCACAGTACTGTACTATAGTGAACAGTGTTATTTCAGATTAATTGAGATGCTATTATAGTTTTTAATTAATATTTTGAATCAGTTTTTATTTTTATATTTTCTGTCTTTCATTTAGTTACATTTTTAGTACTTTATATATATATATATATATAGAGAGAGAGAGAGAGAGAGAGAGAGAGATATATATTAGTAATTTAGTGTGTGTGTGTAATATAGTTTTATTAATTTTTGTTTTAGTTATTTTAGTACATCAAGTTAAACTAAATTAAAATGAGTAATGTTGCCTTGGCAACTAGCTGAAATAAAAAGAATGAAAATGTTTTTTTTATGGTTTTAATTTTCATTTTTAGTTAAATATACTAAAAAACATTTTTGTCAACTATAATAACTCTGATAGTGTGTAGGATAGGAACAAACTTAATACCTTAACTTAATACAAACTAAATATTTTCCAAATCATATTTATAATATAAATGTATTTTTTTACAGTATAAATTGGTTCTTTATAGATGCAAATATATAGCTGCCTTTTAAATTTTACAGTGGGGGTCCCTTACTTCAGAATGATCATATTTGGGTTTCTGTGGCATCTAAAAGACTAAAAACCAGTTGACTGTATATCTAATAGGACTAATGGAAATAAATCAGACATCAGATCTGATAAAAATGAATGCAGTCTCGTGCTCAGTAAAGGATTACTAGTTATCGCCTGCATTGTTTTGATATGTTCTCATTGTATATTTTTAACAAGCTCTTCAAACTCAAAAAATATTTGCAATTCGTTTACAAAAATATACACATTTCAGAAACCTCAAAAAATATTATTTTGAAAATAATTTTAAATTAAATGAATAAAAATAATTTATAAAAAATACACAAGTCAACACATAAAATAAATGAAAATATCTCAAATCAAAGTGTAGGTATGATGTTGTGCATTTATTGTGTTGCGTAGAGATGCCGGGCCTCAGCTGTAGGTTTTACCAGCACCGCTTCCCAGAGGTGGAGGATGTGGTGATGGTGAACGTGCGCTCCATCGCTGAGATGGGCGCGTATGTCAGTCTGCTGGAGTACAACAACATTGAGGGCATGATCCTGCTGAGCGAACTGTCCCGCAGACGCATCCGCTCCATCAACAAACTCATCCGCATCGGACGCAACGAATGTGTGGTGGTCATCAGAGTGGACAAAGAGAAGGGTGAGGATGTGCTGTCTTACTTTAAAGGGGTCATATGATGTTGCTAAAAATAACATTATTTAACACTGATTTCTAGTCGTATCCTTCCAAAAGAGCCAGCGGCTAGAGTGAGCGGAGGCCGGCGGGCTTGCAGCAACCACATGTGACGACCCCGGGCTGGACTCCGCTTCGTCCACGGTGAAAGCCGATCCGGTGATCCACAGCGCGAAGTTGATGTATTTCCTCAGCGACCAGCACGGATCAGCTCCAGGCATGACGAAGCAGATATCGTCCTCTTTTGGAAGACCAAACAAAGTAGTTTCACTTTCACAACGAAACACACGGCAACAACAAAACTACAGCGAGAATAAAAGTTACGTCTTCTTTCTTTGCTTGAACATTTGGGCGGCGTTATGCAAATCTTCCCACATAGTGAGGTAGGTATGTGGGGGCGTGTTAGAACGAGCCGTTTTAGGTAGGCGTGGTTGACTCTTAACTTTTATAAAGAATATCTCTTTGGATTTGAGACTTTAGTCTTTGCAACTTGACAGATCTTCTTTATGCACCAAGAGCTTGTAACACTCCAAAGAGAACGAAAAAATTGAAATCGCATCATATGACCCCTTTAACCACTTCCTTCAATCCATCAGAATACTTTAAACTGTTACCCATAACAACAAACAACTGTTTAAAACTGTATATAAATTGTACTTTTAAAAAGCAGGAACTCACAGGGCTACAATATTATGATAAAAATCATTATTGCTCTCTATGGTGTAATAATGCTCATTAATGTTGATTAATAGAATACATATGTAGAAACGGCACGTCATATTCTGGCTAACGTCGGTTCATGACGTTAGTCTAGTCTAGCGCAAGTTATGCAAAAAATCCCGTAATAATCACTTGAAATAAATCTATTATTTGCATCATAGCTGCACTTCGTTGTTTATGATGAGAGAATTCGCGAGCGTGCAGAATTCAGACAGTGAACTCACACTCAACAAAACATTTCAGTGCTGAACAATTTAAACGGTTTGCTCGTTTTCAGAGCTGACCAAACCAAATGGTCGGTGCATCCGAAACCACGTACTGTCTAAAGGTACTACATTTGAATTTGAATTTACTTCACAACCGTTAAAAAAGTACATTCTATATAGTATGAATGAGGGTACCAGAGATTGTTTTACTATAGGGAGATGAGAGGGTCTGTGTTACTTACTATTGGAGAAAGCGTAACGTCAACTTGGATCACGTGTGCTTTAGTAACCAATCACATTACAGCTTTGACATAATTGAATTTCAGAGTTGTGCGACACTCAATCACCGTTTACGGATACCATAGGAATGAATGAGAAATATCGTAAGCTGAATCCCAGCTGTCGCAAAAAGTCAGTGACTTCTCTTATAAAACCGCATTTTTTCCGGTGTAAACTCTAAAAATAGTTCAATCCAAAAGCATTGTTGAAGATTAGCCAACAGGCTGTCGATTCATTAAATGATAAGCTGTTTCCTCTAAAAAGCTGTTTATTCGGTGTAGTGAAGCCTCTCCTCCATTGACATCCATTCAAACAAAACGGCCTCTGGTCTCCTTTCCCACGTACTGCCAAAGGTTGCAGGCTTGCCTTCTGGTGGCTTTGGCACTACATCTGCCATGTTGTTACTGTCACATGACCTACCACAGCGTCAGCTGCGTCGCTTCACTGCCATTCATAAATCCTCTCCCGTGGCCTCATGGGATAGTAAAGTAAAATAGTAGGTCAGATACAGAAGCCCTTAACACAACTCTACGCTGAAAGAACAAAGAAGGTGGTGAGGAGTATTCTAGCAGATGGTTCTCATCCTCTCGTCATCTCGGTTCTCGTCAGTTTGAGCCTTTGAAGAATGGAAGGCGCTATCAGATTCCTTAAGAGGTCTTTTATTCCTAATGCCATTAAAATCCTCAACTCTGCAAGTGACTGATATCGGCATGAATTGTCTATCAATATATATATATTTTTAAACTGTCTGTTTAGTCTTTTTATGTATTGGTGAGCCAAAGAAAAATTTCCACCTTGGTGGACAATAAAGATATACTCTACTCTACTTTTTGGTTACCAAAATTCTTCAAATATCTTCTTTTGTGTTTAACAGAAGAGAGAAACTCATACAGGTTTGAAGTAATATGAGGGTGAGTAAATGATTTTAAAAAGTGATTGAGTAAAAAATTTGTATTTTTTGTGCACATACTGTTTTTCACATACTATATAGTAGGGAAGTATGCGATACTCAATACGTGTCAGTCGTATAGTTTTGAATGGGGAAAAATGCAACGCTCAATATGGCCCCGCCTTCTGAGTAAAAGAGCCAATCACTAATCGGTAAAGTCATTGCGTCACTGCAGCTGCCGTTAGAAGTCCCGGTTGCTATAGAAACCGTCAGCGTTCTGAGAAAAATACGCTTTTTTGACGCTATTTGAGCAAAAGAAACAACAGTTGTTGTCAGATTTCATTGGTGATTTCAAATATGAAATTTAATCGTAAGCTTGGTGAACAGTTTTGGAGAATTTGATGAGATAGGAGATGGCCGCCGAGTGAAATGACTTGCCTTAAAGGGACTTTGACCAAACTAAACAGCGCATTGTCATCGCTGACAAACCGAAACGCCTCTGATTGGCCATTGCATCCATAAGCTCAACAAAAACGCGTGTGATTGGTTGTTAGTCTAGTCTAATGTAACGTGCGCATATCTAAATGTAATTCCGCAAATTGACAGTTTTCATAAATTTTCATATTTCATTTTAATCGTGACAGTCATAATAGATTTAATTCAGTTGTGCAGGGTCAATTTGTGCCCCTTTATCTTGTATTTGTGTGGCATTTTTGTCACAGGCCCCCATTAATTTCCAACCCTGGTTTTACATTTGACCATTTCGAGGTGTTTTTCTTTCTTTTTCTTTAGGATACATTGATTTGTCCAAGAGAAGAGTGTCTCCGGAAGAAGCCATCAAGTGTGAGGATAAATTCACCAAATCTAAAACCGTGAGTATGCATTTTTTCGAAAATGGAAGTAAAATTCTGTGTTTTTTGTGTGGTTTGAAGATGTTGTGGTCATTGTGCTGCAGGTGTACAGTATTTTACGGCATGTGGCTGAAGTGTTGGAGTACACTAAGGACGAACAGCTGGAGAGTTTGTTCCAGCGAACCGCTTGGGTGTTTGACGAGAAATACAAGAAGCCTGGATACGGCGCCTATGACGTCTTCAAACAGGCCGTGTCGTGAGTGTTCAAGCACTAAACGGAGAAAGACTTTTAAGTGAACATGAAAATGTTTTGCTTATTTTCTTGTTTTATTTCCAGCGATCCCTCCATCCTGGACGGTTTGGATCTGACAGAGGAGGAGAGGGACGTGCTCATCGACAACATCAACAGACGCCTCACTCCACAGGCTGTCAAAATCAGAGCGGGTATTTATCATAAAAATCTGTTGCACTTTTCACAATGCAGATAGTTCCAGTGCAGAGTAATTAAAAGTATTGTAACATTTTTTAAACTTAAAAAAAAATTGTAGTTAATTTTAAACTTTTATTTAATTAAACTTTCTATAATTATTTATTATTAATTATAATTTATATTATTATTAGTGCTGTCAAACGATTAATCGCATCCAATATAAACGTTTTTTGTTTACATAATATGTGTGTGTACTGTGTATATTTATTATGTATATATAAATACACACACATGCATGTGTATATTTAAGAAAAATGTTTTTTTATATATAAAATATTAATATATAATATAAATTATATTTGAAAAAAAAAAAAATATATATATATATACATTTAAATATTTTTTTAATTCATTCATGTATGTTTGTGTATTTATATATATACATAATAAATATACACAGTACACACACATATATTTTGTAAACAAATTTTTTTTATTTTGGATGCAATTACTCACGATTAATCATTTGACAGCACTAGTTAGTTTTATTATTATTATTTATTATTTTTGTTTCCAGCCAGTAATCCACAACCATGACAGACACTGTAACTTCCATATATTTATTTACTTTTTTTTTTTTTTTTTACTTCTCTTTTCAAATATTCTCTGCATTTTCAAATGTTTTCAAATGCAAAAAATCTATGAGGCTTCAGTAATTTTGAAAAAAATCATATATATACTAGTCATTTAGATTTGTTTTTTAAAGAAATTAATACGAACTGTTTTCAACACTGATAATAATAAATAGAAAAGTTATTTTAAATTGTAATAATATTTCACAATATTACTTAAAAATATTTTTGAACCCCAAACTTTTGAACAGAAGTGTTTATATATGAAAAAATAAATAAAAAATGTATTCTTTAAAAAAAAAAATTCTTTCAGATCCATTAAATACTCTACGAAGCCAAGCTTTTTATTAATTGCTTTCCTTTTTAATGTATTTAAGGTTCAAAGAAGAAAAAATTAAAAATACATAAAAAGCAGATTTAAATAAATCATAATAAAATTCATTAAAATAAAAATGGATTAAAATAAACACTAAAAACATTTGATTAAAATTAAGACATAGTACAAAGTTCAAAAAACAAAAAAAACTATTTTGTTCTCCCTTTCATATGTGCCATATATACGTTCATGTATGTTTAGCATGATGTTTGCTTTATCCCGTGGACAGACATTGAGGTGGCGTGTTATGGATATGAAGGCATTGATGCTGTCAAAGACGCTCTGAGGGCGGGGCTTAACTGCTCCACAGAGGCCATGCCAATCAAGGTGCGATCAGCTTCCTTTATATTCTGCTCTGCCAGGTTCATGTGCTGCAGACTCTGTGATTAAAAGTGCGTCGTTTTGCTTTCAGATAAACCTGATTGCACCGCCGCGATACGTCATGACCACCACCACTCTGGAGCGCACCGAGGGTCTGTCAGTGCTCCACCAGGCCATGACCGCCATCAAGGAGCGCATCGAGGAGAAGCGAGGAGTCTTCAATGTCCAGATGGAGGTCAGACACTTTAGAGCTTCATAAATGTACTAAATCGCACTGAATACACGTCATCTTTTTGCACTGTTTTTGAGTTTAGACCTCTTTAAAAAACGGAGAAACCAAAAATATAATGCAATATACTGTATATGCGCATTGTATAAAAGTATTTGCTCTAATTGCATTCTCATGCATGAATGTTTCTCATCATGCAGTATACAAGATATTATTTACAATATACAGAATACAGTAGGTTGAGGGTTTTCAAACTGGCATCTGGAGACCAAATGTAAAGAAAACAGTGTAATGAATAAATGAAAAGAAAATATGATTGAGATGATATAAACTAAATACAAATAAATACCTAAAATAATAAAGAAATATGAATAAGATACACAAAATACAGATTAAAATAAAAATGGGTTAAAAATAATAAAATTAAAAAAGGATTAAAACATAGTACAGTTCTATAGTGAGTAGAAAAAATGTAATGAAACAAAAAATACAATGCAAAATGTATGCATACATCAAAAATTAATTGATTAAAATAGTATTGATTAAATAAATGATTAAAATAAACAATTTAAAAATAGGATTTAAATAAATTAATATAGTACAGTACTATAGTGAGTAGAAATAACAATGCAATATATAGAGAAAATTTAGAGAAAAGTGTAATAAGTAATAATTATATATTTATTTTTTAAATTCTTTCAGATCCATTGAACACTGTATGAAGCAATGCTTTCTTAAACTATATTTTTTCCCTTTTTTAAAAATTGGATTAAATTAATACATAGTGCAGTACTATAGCGAGTAGAAAAAGCACAAAAATCCAATGCAATATATAAGCACATTTTATTAAAGTGTTTGCTCTGAATGCATTCTCATGCATGGATGTTTCTCTTCAGCCCAAAGTGGTGACGGACACAGACGAGACAGAACTGCAGCGGCAGCTGGAGCGTCTGGAGCGAGAAAACGCAGAGGTGGACGGCGATGACGACGCGGAGGAGATGGAGGCCAAAACAGACGAGTAGATCAACAACTACTTCAGCTCAGAAACCCGTTCAGATGAACTGATGCTGCAGAGAATTCACTTTTACACAAACATCATAAAGCTGATTTTCTGAACCTTGGCCTTTTAACCCTTCACAGCTCTGATGAATATTAACATTTAAGCTGATTCAACAATGCAGAGTGAAGACTGATGTTCTCTGAAGTAAAACCTGTTTCTCGCTCTGCTGCAATCTCAGTAAAATACTAGAAAGTTGCTGGAAGTTTTGTATTTTTTTGCATCTGTATTTACATCTTGACATGCTGCAAAGCTACTGTTTAATAATACTTGAAAGTATGGACCGAGTGAAAATTTTATTCAAAATAGCTAGTCAGAAACATGAACGTAAAAAAACAAGTTAAACTTTTTAATTGTACTTCGCAAAAATAAAAATCCAATTTATACATTATATATATTCATTTTAAAAGTTTTCAAATATAGTATCTAAGTGACATTTCAGCATTGTTTAACCTAGCAAAACTAGAGAATTTTCAGATTTAAGCATTTTGAATTATTTTCTACATGCAAAATGAATAAATGAAAATGTTTTAAGACAAAATCAAGGTTTGGGTGAGCAGAAAAATTTTTTTTCCCAGCAAATATTTGAGATTAACTCAGCATCTAATGTTAATAATTTGATTAGTTGCTTGACTACCCTAATTGTTACCCAGTATTTACTGTAATTATAATCCACTCACAGGTAAAAACATAAAATGTTAAATTCATAATTAGTTCATATTTAATAATGTTCACTTAAACACACATTTTACTTCAAACCATTTAATGTATTGCAAGATTTTCCTGTTTATTATAATTTACTAAGACCTTTTTTTTTTTTACTTGGAATAAATACTGACAAATAAAATCATATATATATAAACTTAAAATTTCAGCTAGTTGCAAAGGCAACTTTTGTAATTTAAATTTCAACTTGAACTTAACCAAAACTGATATAAATAGTAAAAAAAAATTAAAATAGTGAAAATTATAATAGCGTTATAAGTTGAAACAATTTTTTTTAATGAAAACAAATGCAAAAACGGCCTATAAGTGAAGAATTAACTTGTGTGAAATGCAAAGCTTCCTTAAATAAGTATACTAATTAATCACTTCACACCCTGAAAATAAACCATGCAGTGTCAATTTTTATGCCAAAGTTAATATTCAATAATTTTACTGTTCCAAGTAAACATGCATGGACTGACGCGCAGCTTCAAAGCTGAAACCAGGACACATTAAAATGCACACAAAAAAATTTTACTAAAAAAAAAAAAAAAAGATTCACTTTTATTCAAAACACATCCACTGATAAGTACAAAAACAAAGACAATCAATCGTTTTGATGTCAATCAGTTTAGCGAGAGCTTCTGAACAGTGTCGGGGTCCAATCACAACTGCTTTAGTTTTAGAGAAACAACTGGGGAAAACTCTTTGGTTCGGTTGGTGAGAGCGACCAAAAGAACAGAAACGGTAAAATCACAACCCAGACGAGATTGGCAATCATTACAGTAACAATTTACAATGGCTTCCTCACAGAAAGAAGCGCTAAGCGGCCGAGACGTAGCTACGCTGAAGACGGATTCAACAGGAAGGCCCTGAGAAACCAAACCTCTTCCTCTCGGTACTCGTCGCTGCTGCTGCTGCTCTTACGGAGGCGTCTGGGACGCGGCTCAATATGAATTAACTCCAAAGGTCACAAATGGTCGAGTTTCCCAAGTTGTTTTGAAATCTAGATGAGCTGTCCGGCCCAAAGGGGAAGTAAAAAGCAAAGTTCATGGGCGTTCGCTGCTTGTTCATTTCCCGAGGCCGATCTTCTTGGCTTCAGTTTCGTAAATCAATAACCTCCACATTTTAACTATGAAGACCTCGGCCTCTTCATCCAGCACCTGAGGAGACGGAGGTAAAGAGTTCAGATTGTGTAGTTGTGGAAATATGCCTTCAAAACTGTGCGAAAGAGCAAACTTACCATCGCAACGTCGTCCAAGATGCCTTGAGGTGTGCTGTGGGCCATTACCTGAGGACACACAGAAGCAGATGGAGACTGGAAGACTGTCGCTGCTGAGATTCAAACATCTACTGCATTTAAGGCTCATTCGGAGTCAAAACTGATTCAAGTAACACTAAATTAAACAAAATCATTTCAGTATTTCTACTTCAAAATTTCATTAATTTTATTAGCAATTATGTTATTAATTAAACAAATTCATAAATGTATTCATATAGTATTTCAATTAATTTATTATGAATTATGTATTTTTATTTTATTAAAATAAACAAATTCATATATTCAAATATTGTATCTAAAATATTTATTTTTAATTATTTTTAATTATTTTATTACTTTATTAATGAAAATAAGAGTGTTTAAATGAATTATTTTAATGTTTCATTTTTTATTGATTATTTATTTTTAATTATTTTTCTTACTTTAATCAATAAAAAAATGAAACATTCAAATAATTCATTTAAATACTCTTATTTTTCATTAATAATGAAAAATAAATTGACAAAGTAATTCATTTAAATACTATTTGAATATATTTTTCAGTTTATTTTTATTAATAAAAATAATGAATTAATTTAAATACTATTTTATTTTTCATTCATAAAAATCATTTAAATAATCAAATAAAATTATTCAATTAAATACTGTGAAAACGCTGTCAATTTATTTTTCATTAAGAAAAATGTTTAAAAATATGTTTAAATACTCTGTCATTAATAAAAATTATTTTAAAATTCATTTAAATACTATATTTTACTTTTCATTAATAAATCGTAAACATCTTTAAAATTAAATAAAATAATTCATTTAAATACCATTCGTATACATTTAATTCTTTAATTATTTTACTATTTTATAAATCAACTACAGCATTTAAAGGGGAGGTCTAATGCTATTTCATGCAGTAAAGAGTTGGATTCTCATGCTGAACATGACCAAAGTTTCAAAAAACGATTTGGACGCATGACGGAGTATTTCTGTGCACTATCATTCTGAAAGATGTAGCAAAATTATTCCTCTTCAGCGCTCAGCCTCTTTCTTCATTCAGAAACAGAACAAAACATCTTACCTTGGAGCAAACAAAGTCAACTAATGTGGCTTCTTCTTCACCAATGTACTCTACGATCTTCTTATTGATCCACGGTCGAATACGCTTCTCCATAAGTGCCTGTGAACGGTGGAAACATTCAAAAACACAAGTTATACATTAAACATACATTAAAACAAGAAGAAAAGCCCACAAACACAAATATATGGCCCTATGATTTCCACGATGTGGAGAAAACAGACTAAATCCTGGAACCCTTCACTTGATTACAAGTTTTTGATAATAAATTAGTATTAAATTATAAATCCTGAAAAAACAACAGTTTTTTATAAAAAATACAGAATTTCTGAAAAAAGAAAAAAATATTCACAGAGCCCTATTACATATGTAAAAAAAGTAAATTATTAAGCTGTTAAAGTTATTAGAAATGCCTTTTTGATTATTTAAAAAAAATAATTAAACCATTAAAATGAAACACTGAAAAATAAAAATTTGGGAAAAATAAAAAAAAATTATTAGAGACCTAAAAATTTTTTTTTTTTGTTACACTTTTAATAAATTGTTGTTAAACTGTATAATTTTCATATCCCATTATTGTAAACATTTTAATTAGAGATCGACCGATATATCGATTTACCAATATTTTCCCCGATATTTAAGCATTTTACCATAATCGGATATCGGTTTTGTAATATCGGATTCACCGATAAACGGCGCCATCTTTTGGGTGTTTTGAGAATTGCGCGCAGGATCGCCATTGCAGTGCGTCTGAGGGGAGACAAGACAACAACAACGGCATGGTGCAGGTACTTGATTTGCTGTAGTTAGTAAACTTTATTTAAGATAACAGCATTACATAAATGCCTGATATGTAGTTTATGCAGCTTGGAGTAACTCACGGAGTCATGTAAAATAATCCGTCAAGATCCTCTCCCAATAAAGACGTAACTTTGCATGAGTTAAATAATACAGCCATGAATGAGCACATGTTGGAAATAAAAGCGCTGAATTTAATTCTCTCTCTGTTGT
>NW_015554094.1:1144345-1146344 GCF_001515605.1 Sinocyclocheilus anshuiensis
TTTATTTTGCTTATTGTTAATATTAGTGTTGTTGCTGTTGATGCTTTTTATAAATAAAATGTTTTTTTATTGTTGTAATATGAAGATTAAATTTAACATGAAAGACTGCTAATTTTCAACACTTAAAAAAAAAAAGAAAATAATGACTGAAAAGAGGAAAAACCAAAGTGAAGTATGTTCTTACTTCACTCAGTCATTTATTTACTTTATAACAGTAAATAAATATCGGTTCTGCATATCGGTTATCGGGCACCTAAACATGCAAATAATTGGTATCGGTTATAAAAAATCAATATCGGTCGATCACTAATTTTAATAAACTAGTAAGTTGCTTTTTAATTACTACAATTTAATTTACAATGAAATCCAGAAAAATGTAAGCTGAATCCAGAATTTACAACGGAAAAAATAAAAATAAAAAAAAAGATTTCACAGGGCACGTTGTTAAATTGTAAAGTTCAGTAACATTTAATTTAACTATTAAAACAAAATAAAAACTAAAACAGAATATGGGAAAATATAAAACAGGACTTATAAAACTCTTTTGAATGTATTTTTGATATTAAACTTCTACTAAATTGTTGTTTAGTTGTTTAATTTTCATGATTTAACAATCAGACATGCTTTTTGATTAACAACAAGCATCACTCTCACCGTGTCGACGACGGACCAGTCGAGAGGGTAGTTGAAGAGCTCTGGTTTAGCCGTGGGAATCTTCTCGATCAGACTCTTGATGTGTTTGCGCTTCTCTTCTGTATTGACTCCTTTGCCGCCGGCCGCCATGCTCATGTCTACTCCCTTCTCCTCATCCTCGTAGTCTAAAGGCACCAGCTTCCTCTTCCGAGGTGCCTCGTCCACCTCGTCATCGTCAAAGCGGTTGAAGACGCTCTCCACCACCAGCTTCTTCCGCTTGGCTACGCTGGGCTGTCCTGGGCTACCGCTTGAACCTTGTGATGGGATAAAAACAAACTGAGCCAAATATCACTAAGAACTAGTTTTATTTGTTATACGATATATTGTTGTATAATATATATTTGTTGTTACTAGTGTTGTCAAAAGACCCAGTACTTCGGTACCAAGTCGGTACTAAAAAAATGAAAATGTTACGGTACCAGGTTTTTTTAAGTACCGGTGGTACAGAGTACCCGGTCAACCCGGTTCTTGATGCGCTATCCGAAAGGTGCGCAGATGTGTTCGCTTTATAAAAGCAAAGAGACATGGTGACCTCAAAATTAGGAAACACATCAAACTCGCAAAATACTTTAAAGACAGACACCCAGATCAAATGAAAGAGTTCAAGCAGGTAAGTTTAATTTTAATTTGTAATATTTAGATCTTCTCAGTGTTTCTCATACATTGATTTATTTGTGGCGGCCCGCCACAATCGCCACAAACAGATTTTCCAAAAGGCTTTCATTGAATAAACGTGAGCACTGCACGTGTCAAAGTCGAAACCCGGTGTGGGTGTTTTTATATCACTGTATTTGTGAAGGAAACCAGCTGTCTTCAGAAAATTATGGATGTCATTTTCATTTCATCTTGCATGTAATGTCTGATAAAGCAGCGTTTGTGAGCTGAGCACTGCTTTGTGTGCAGCCGTTACCGGGGAAACCTTGATCTCTCCCGCTCTACAAGCGCCTCCTGCTGGCAGAGAATTAATTTGCATATATATGCCGCCACAAATAGAGTGCAAGTCTGTGGGAAACACCGCTTCTGTTATGAATATTATTCGATATTTTAATTTGAATGTCGGATTGAAATGAACATCACTGTCTTATTAGAGTAGTTAATCGTTAGCATAAGCGCAGCTAACGCTAATATAATGAGCATTAGAATTAAGTTTCTTTATTAACCATTTAATGCTCCTATAAATTTTATTAGGGTAAAAAAAACAGGAGGACATGTTTGATGATATTTACTATTTTTACACACCAGAGGCTTTAATTGTGAATCTAAAATATGCGTGTTAAAGAATGTACAAATGGTTAACATTGTTTGT
>NW_015554094.1:1146373-1154144 GCF_001515605.1 Sinocyclocheilus anshuiensis
CATTTAATTTTTGTTTAACGTTATTAATAAAAATGTTGTTCAATTAGCATGTTTTTGTGTTTTGCTTTGGTACTGAAATTGGTACCGAGAACCGTGGATTTTCACTGGTATTGGTACCTAATACTGAAATTTTGGTACCGTGACAACACTAGTTGTAACATAATGAAAAAATAACTATGTAAAATAATTAATTTAAATACTATATTTAGATATTTATCCATTTATTTTTCATTAATAAAAATACAAAAATTATTCATTTAGATAATATATTTGTATACATTTATCAATTTATTTTTCATTAATAAATAAAAATAAATTTAAATACTACACTTGGACATATTTAACTTTTTAATTTTCATTACAAAAATAAATGTTAAAAAATTATTAAAATACTATATTTAAATATATTTATCCATTTAGTTTTCATTAATTAAACATTATAATAAAAAAGAAAAATAATACATTCTTTTAAATGCTATACTTAAAATGTATTTATTTTAATTTTCATTAGAAAAAAAATATTCATTTAAATACCACATTTGAACAGATTTCTAATTCATTAAATAATTCATTTAAGCACTGATATTTGAATATATTTCTTTTTAATTATCATTAGAAAAATAAATAAATAATTAATTTAAATACTATACTGGAAAATGTATCAATTTATTTTTCATTAATAAAAATTATTTAAAAAAGGAAAATAAAATAATTTAAATATTATACTTGAACATATTTTTTCATTTTAATTTTGAATATACTTATTTTTCATTTATATTTTTCATTTGATTAAAATGTATTTAAACACAAATTGCAATTAAATAAATGAATATGAATATTTGAAGTATATTTACAAAACAGAAGTACGAGAGTGACTCGACTCGGTTGCACAATTCGTATTTGTTATTGGCCATAACATCTGGATCAGAAACCTTTGTGAAGTCAAACTCACCTAGTTTGAGGCTAAGGCCGATCTTGGGCCGGTTCTCCTCCTGGAGCGGGTTCTCCGGCGGCGAGTTCTCGTGAGGGATGATGATGCCGCAGGGCGACTCTTCTCTGGGCGTGTTGGGCGTGGCGTTTCCGCTCGCTGAAGACACAGAGGGGGCGGACATGATGGGCCGCATGGTGGGTTTGAGGCAGGGTTTCACCTCCTCTTCGTCCTCTAGCTCCTCCCCTTCCTCTACATCATCGTCTGAGGGGACGGGAGTGTGAACGTGAACGTGAGCATGAGCGTGAGCCTTGCGCCAGTCTCTCTCCCTGCCTCTGTCAAGCTCTTCTCGAGAGGGCTTGTGCTCTCTCTCCTCCTCGGGCTCGGGCTTCAGGGGCGGCTGCCGCAGACGCTCTGCCTCCTCCTCCATCTGATGAACACAAAAGCAAAACAGTGAGCACTTTGGCTCCAGAAGTACTAAGAAGGCTTTAAGCCACGATACACAAGTCAGCACTGAGATGAATCACTAAACAAACTTTGATTTGAAACAAGTATTTGAAAAGCAGAAGACGACAAATAGTCCCATGAAACACTGGAAATGACAAAAAAAAAACGTGTGTATGTATAGTAGGGGTGTGCGATATTGACAAAAAATAATATCTCGATATTTTCTGGGATTTTATCGATGACGATAATTAGACGATATTTTGCTGAGTGTGTTATTGTGCTGGTACCTTAAGGACTGCCGAAGACAGCTGACTCCTAATGTTTTTAATATTCTTAATATTCTGTGTGGTGGTCAGTTCATACTGATAGAAATGAATCTTTTCCAATAAGTTTAAACAGATTTTTACATTTTATGGGCATTTTTACCTTTATAAAGCCAATTTTTCTAGAAGTGTCCATTATCTTTTGAGTCAAATTCTTACATTTAATCAGGGAATTAGAATAATAAGACATTTGGGCTGTTACCAAGCAAATTAAATCAACACAGAAGTGGCATTTAGATGTATTTACACACATGTATTTTGTTTAATGCAAGACATGAATGCATTTAACCTGCAATTACAAATGCATAAATAATGTTTTGATATACTGATATTTGAAATGATTTAAAACATGAAAGAAATCTATAAAAAAAAAGAAAACGCCGAAATTTGAAATTAAAACCGCCAGCAGGTGGCAGCAAATCCCTCTTAATAAGGGAGTCATTGCGACTGAACCGAATTATTTAAAGTTTGACTCATTCAAGAACGAAACACCGTCATGTTGCTCAGAAACACAAAACAGCACTGTGGCTGTATTCGGGATGATTTTTGTTGGCGAAATAGAGCAAAAACAAGCAATATGGTGTCGGTGTCTAAAACGAAGTGAGTCATTGCGACTGAACCGAATCATTTAAATGGTTGATTCATTCGGAACGAAACACCGTCATTGCTCAGAGACGCAGAACTGTTCTGTGGTGACTATTTGGAATGATTTTTGGTTGGCGAAATGGAGCAAAAAACAGGCAATATGGTGTCTAAAACGTAAGTCTCTTAATTAACTTATTGTTTATTGAATTCAATGTCACATTTGTAATCATGGTAATTTTTGGAGAAAAACGGCACTCTTCGTGTGAAATTGAATACCTATATGAAGTGGTATAAATATATAAATTATCTGCAATCATGTCTTGAATTTGTGATCATTCTAAATGCATTTTAATAGACTGAATCATGCAGTGAAAGAAAACACACTAAATGTGCACACGCACTAGTCTAGACTTCACATAATGTATGCGTGCGCTCTGTAGGGATGTTTTGAATGGTTTTTGCAAAATACTCGATAATGTCAAATCGCACATCGTTAAAACAACAATTACGATATTATCGCAGACGATATATATCGCACACCCCTAATGTACAGATATATATACACACACACACACATAAGATTTATGAAATAATAACATTTAAATATTATATTTATCAATCTATTTTTCATAAATTAAAAAATAATAAAAAAAATATTTAATTTAGATACTATGCTTGAATATATTTATCAATTTATTTTTCAATACTTCATAAAACAATAAAATTACAATTGAATAAAATAACTGATTAGATTTAATTTATTTTTCATTAATAACAAATGAATAATTTACATGAAGTAATATAACTTATTTAAATACTACACATTAATATTAGTATCAACTAAATATCTAATAATTAATAAAAGCAATTAATAAAATTGAAACATGAAATTAAATTTTCAACACTACACTTGAATATATTTCTTTTTCATTCATTAATAAATTACTAAATTACTAAAATAATTTAGATGAATAATGTGATTCATTTAAATACTACATTTGAATTTATGTATCAAATTGTCAATAATAAGAAAATAATGAAATAAAATCATTTAAATACTACATTTGAATATATATGTATCAATTTATATTTTTATCTGATTTAAAGTGCATTTCAATAAATGCATCTGAATATCTGAAAGTATATCTGTGAGAGTGATGGAGCAGTAATGCGGTCTCGTGGACTCACCCTGCGCAGCTCAGCGTCTGGATCAGGATGTCCTTCTGCTAGCAGCCTCTGCCTGATCTCCTCCAGCTCTTCCTTCTCCCGCTTCCTGTCACGTTCATCCAGCTCCATCTCCTTCTCTCGGTCCCGCAGACGCTTCTGAAGAGCGCTGCCCCTGCAGGCAGAGCAGAGAAACAAACCATTTGGGTCACAGTCTCAGTTTCACAGACAGTCTGCACCATACTGTACTCAAAACGTCAAGAGACGACTGAAATCGACCGATGCAAAGCATACATGTGGTGCAGAGAACTCACCTGTAGTATTTTGGGTCGTCTCTGTCATCGTCATAGTCTTCCAGAAACTCCTTCAGCCGCTTCCCTTCTTTAGCCTGAGAAAACGATATGAGAGAAACATTCAGTAATTTAAACACAAACATTTTCCACATTATTTTTCCATTTATTAAATAACAAAAAAGACTTAATCGTTTTAAAAAATTATAATAATTCATTTAAATACTACATTTTAATATATTTACCACCTTATTTTTCATTAAATAAAAAAATAAAATATTGAAATAATAAAATTCATTTAAATACTATATGTGAAAATACTTATTAATTTATTTTTCATTAATGCAATAAAAACAATTAAATAAAATAATTCAATTATTATATTTGAATATATTTCTCGTCAATTTTTCATTATATAAATAATTAATAAAAAATAATGAAAAGAAAAACAATTTAATACCATTTAATTACTATATTTGAATATATTTGCCAACTTATTTTTCATCAATTAATGAAAAAATTATCAAATGAAAATAGTGAAATAATAAAATTAATTTAAATACTATATATTACAATATATTTATTTACTTTTCCATGAATAAAAATAATAATTTACAAATAATGAAATAAAATAATTATTTTCAATACTATATTTGAATATATTTATCCATTTTTTCCATCAATAAAAAAATGTATAATTACCAAAATAATTACAATACATTGCATACATTATAATACAATAATACAGTGCTATATCTGAATATATTTATCAACTTATTATTCATTAATAATAAAATTTATAATATTTAAATGCAATATTTGAATACAGTTATCAATTTATTTTGGAAACATTCTTCATATTATCCATATATTTTAGATCAGGCTGAAATGCCGATTTAAATAGATTAAGAAAAAAGTAGTTTACCATCTCACGCCGGCGTTCCTCCTCTCTCTCCATCTCCTTGCTGTAGTCTCTGGCTTTCTTCCTCTCTCTGAGCTCCCAGTTCTTCAGACGCTGTTGAGTAATTAAAGAAGGTAAATCATCTATCCAGACAGCTAATCATTCAATAATGTAATCAGAGAGACTGAATAGTCAGAGACGTCGTTCACCTCCTGATATGCCGCCTCTTTCTCTCGCAGCTTCCTCTCCAGTTTACGCCGTTCATACGCCTCTTCCTCATCTTCCTCACGATCACGTTTCTTCTCCTTATCTCGGTCTCTATCGCGACTCTGTTCTCTGAAAACAGACAGCGCCCAATCACGTGATATCTGAAGTTTGACATTTATTGTAGACACAGAACTTCAGTTTTTGACTCTAAAACTGAATATGTTGGCATATACATTTTGTAGCGCTACACAAAAAAAAGACAATAGTAATAATAAAATTGTTGTAAACAAAAGGATCATAAATACCGTAACATTTTGTATAGCTATGTATTTATTTACATTTATTGTATTAATGTCTAAATATAAATAAATTCAATGCTGTACAAACGAGATGTATAAAATGTTGATAAAATCTAATTAAATATAAATAATAAATTAAATATAATTTAATGTTAGTATAAATAAAAATTTACAATTTTATACAACAATTTGTATATTTAAACTAATAAATAAATATTCAAAAATATAAATGTATAAATATAAAAATATATAAATGTTTATAAATAAAATATTAAAATATAAAGGAGAAAATGTTCATATAAATGCATCAATATTTATTATAAATACCTTGTTAAAAGGTTATCAAATGCAGTTCAGCAATTTGTCTGTTTTTATTTATAAATATGAAGGTAAAATTATATAGAAAAAGAAATGCTAATAAAGAAAATGAGATGAATATAAATGAGAAAAGTCACTAGAAATATACATTTATGAATAAATACCTTGCTAAAAGGTATCAATATCTTTCAACAATTTGTATAAGTAAACAGAAGTGTATATATAAATAAATAGAAATTTAAAGGTTGATAAATTGAGATGATTATAATTGAGAAAATGTTAATATAAATATAAATGTTTAAATAAATACCTTGGTGAAAGATATTGAATACAGATTAACAATTTGTATATTTAGATTTATAAATATAAATAAATAAATGTAATAAATATAAATATTTATAAACAAATGTATAAAAAAAAAAAAAAAAATAATGAGCTGTAAGGTCTTATATAGACAGGTGTGTGGCTTTCCTAATCAAGTCCAATCAGTATAATCAAACACAGCTGGACTCAAATGAAGGTGTAGAACCATCTCAAGGATGATCAGAAGAAATGGACAGCACCTGAGTTAAATATATGAGTGTCACAGCAAAGGGTCTGAATACTTAGGACCATGTGATATTTCAGTTTTTCTTTTTTAATAAATCTGCAAAAATGTCAACAATTCTGTGTTTTTCTGTCAATATGGGGTGCTGTGTGTACATTAATGAGGAAAAAAAATTAACAAATGATTTTAGCAAATGGCTGCAATATAACAAAGAGTGAAAAATTTAAGGGGGTCTGAATACTTTCCGTACCCACTGTATATATATGTTCATAAAATAAGATAAATATAAATGTTAAGATTAAGTTAAAATGTTAATATATTTAAAAATAAAAACACAATTATTAAAAGGTAATGTATAGACCATTGAGCACAAGTGATGACTGATGGGGAAATGGGTGTAAAATGTGAAGTCCATGAATATATTCAGAAAACAACAAGCACTTGACGACGTGGCGTTTCATGTACCTGGATCGACTGCGGTCTTCGCTGCGATCGCGGCTTCTCTCTCTCTCCCTCTCGCGCTCTTTCGTGCGCTCGCGGTCTCGATCTCTCTCTCTCTCCCGCTCACGCTCCCGCTCTCTCTCCCGCTCCCTCTCTCGGTCCTTCTCCCGCTCGCGGTCTCGTCGTTCGCGCTCCCTCTCGCGGTCCTTGTCTCTCTCCTTGCGTTCCCGCTCCAGCTCCTGCCTCTCCTTCTCTCTCTTCCCCTTTTCCTCTTCCAATTTCTGTGGGAAAACGGGGAGGGAAGTTTTCAGATTAGCGACTGCTCATGCACAAGACAAGAGTCCAAGACACAACATCACTCTATGAGGAAGTGGTTTACAGTCCATTCACATATGCACTCATATACAGCCACCTAAAGTCTGAGATCACTAGAGTATTTAAATTATAATAATTATATTATCAGCATAACGACGAGTCAAATTTTGAATTGAGAAATGAACATGAATTTGATTAAGTCTCAGTATTTGATTTTTGTAATGCCAGCAGCACTACATGAACAAAACCTTATGATCATGTTATCCAGCATGATCTGAGATCAAGAGCATCTTTAGCTTCAATGGAAGCAAAAACATCTACAAAGAGTCACATGATTAAATACCTATTTGATTAGAAACATAGAAATAATGCAGAATTTTAAAAGTGAAGTCTGTAATTTAGATTTTTAATTTTAAGTTTGCAATTCCTGTTGGCGGTGCTTGTTTCTGCAACTTTCTCACAATTCTGAGAAAAAAAGTCGGAATTGTGAAATAAGTCGCAATTACCTTTTTTATTTTTTAGTTTGTGGTGAAAAAAAAAATGAATTGTGTGATGTCAACTTAGAATTCAGAGAAAAAAAAGTCCATTGCAAAATAAAATCGTGGAATTGCGAGAAGTCAAATTTAGAGTTTATATCTTGCAATCATATATACATCTTATCATTGCGAGAAAAAGTCTGAATTTAGAAATATAAACTCAATTGAGAATAAAAAAAATAGAATATAAAAATAAAAAAGGTGCAAGATATAAACTTGGAATTGCAAGTCAAAGTCTGCTGAACTATTTCATCAATTTGATTTCATAAACTTGCAAACTTTTCTCTCGCCATCTTATACACATCTTATATAAGTGCAAAAAAAGAGTCTGAAATGTGAGATATAAACTTGTGAATTGCGAGAAGTCTCCAGAATTCATTAAAAATATTTAATCGTCTAATTTTAATAACAAATTTGCTAAACTACTTGAATGAGTTAATAACTCTCAATCTTTTATATATATATATATA
>NW_015554094.1:1154599-1163557 GCF_001515605.1 Sinocyclocheilus anshuiensis
GTCAGAAATTGTGAGAAGAAAAAAGTCAAAAAAAGAGAAAAAGAAAAAAATATGAAATATGAAATATGCATCTCATGTTTATTTCATAGGTTTGTGAGTTCAGACTTTTTTTTCCCCTTAATTCAGATTTTTTTTTCTTCCACAATCTTATATATCTAGCATAAATGTGAGAAAAAAAATCTGGATTGAGATATAAACGAAAAAAAAAAATTTTCAAACTGTGATTACCTTTTCTTTTATATATTCCACAATGGAAATGGTCTTGCATACATGCATGTCATGACTTTATTTTAAAAGTTTCCTAAAACTTAATTTAAACGAATCAGATTTCCAGTGTGGACTCTTTATGACTTTTGAATCGCCCTGCATGATGACAGAGGACAGTATCTAGACGAAACAGCGAGTACATCAAGAAATTGTTCAGCAATTAATAAAAGGAAGCCTGGAAACCACTTTCGATATACTAATCAGACATTGCAAACTGAATAAGATCAGAACCATTTAAGGGCGCTGTAATTTCCATCTCATCACATGATCAACAGAAAGAGGCTTCAATCCTTGTGAAACTAGTTGTTTGTGCACTTACAGGTGTTGACTAGCGACTCACAGCGCTTCCGTGGCCCTACAACCCTTTATTGTTAGGCCTGGGAGGAAAAGCAGGTCAAAGGATTCACAAGGAAAAATAAAAAACAAACTATTCTCTTTGCTTGCAACAATCTCACAGACAACTTCCAGACATTTTGAAAACGCTGTGACAGGAGCATTGCATACTGTATTTGTTAGATTTGCTTCTTTTTCTTTGCAGTTTCTTTGTGGTTTGGACAGAAAAGGCAACAAATGAAGGTGTAGAGACTGCTTACCCCACTGCAGATGACACAGGCTCTCAGAGGATCAGACTGAGCGATTGTGAAATGCACTGA
The DNA here is from genome assembly GCF_001515605.1 of Sinocyclocheilus anshuiensis. Taxonomy (NCBI): domain Eukaryota; kingdom Metazoa; phylum Chordata; class Actinopteri; order Cypriniformes; family Cyprinidae; genus Sinocyclocheilus; species Sinocyclocheilus anshuiensis. The sequence goes on from NW_015554094.1 coordinate 1,155,520, forward strand.
AGAGCAGCACGACACCCACGGCTTTAGACTCAACTGAGTGGCATCTATCAACAGCTTCTACTTCCCAGAAAACTAAAGTCTCCTGAATTCATTGTAAATATATATAAAAGTCTAATTTTAATACAAAACTATTTCATTAGCGCTGAACCGTGGGTGTTACACAGCTGTGAGCAGCAGCAGCAAATAAACATGTACAACAGGAGGTGAAGACGAGACAGGAAAACAAAAACTGTGGATACAGGCATTTCGCTGAAAATAATTACATAAACGCATGTCATTTACAAGTGACGCTGCTTTTAAATAACATTTCTGCTGGTGAATTAAACGGGATAGTTTGGTAAGCTACACGAATCTTTAGATCAGCAAAATGAATCATATTTTACATGAAGTCTTCAATCTCATGAAAACTACTGCACATTTAAAAGTATTGTTATGTAGACGGAAAGATAGATAGTAGATGAACAAAAAAAACCTTTAGAAAATTTGAAATGTTGCTTGGCAACTAACTGAAATAAAATAAGTTGAAGTAAAATGACAAACTAAAAGCAAAAATAAAGCTAAACAGAATATAACAAGTATTACAAATGAGAAAAGCATAATTAAAAAACTACTAATACTAAAATTTAAATAAACTCAAAAATACAACTTATTTATATTAAAAAAAAAAAAAAAAAACTATAATAGTTGATAAATTATGTTGTTTTAACCCACTACACCTGAATACTTTGGTATATAGTATATAATATTTTGTAGCTCAAAAAAAAAAAAAGAATAAAATGAAAAAAATTATATTATATAAGATTTTTTAAATATTGTAAAATATATTATAAAATTTATATGCACTTGCTAAGGTGATGTGGGTGGTTACTAATGGTCCAAGTAATTGAAATAAAGCTGAAATAAAATAAAATATAGATAGTAATTTTAAGTTTAAGTTGAAAAACTTAAACATTTATATTTTTGTGTTGCTTTGGCAAATAACTGAAAAATTAAGTTGAAGTTATAAAATTCCTAAAATTAGAAACAAAAACAAATTAAAGCTAAATAAATAAATAATAAAAATTACAAAAGCACATATTTCTAAAGCTTAAAATGGACACTCCAAATATTTAATATCTAATCCAAAAGATTAATATAGTATATAAATAAAATAGCACTGTTGTAGACCAAGAACTACAGTTTTTCACCCACTAATTCTGAATACTTTGAAATATATATTATAAAAATATTTTTAATATCTTTAAAATTGTGTGTAAAATAAATTTTTTAATTATTATTTATTTATTTTCTTTCTTTAATGTTGCTACGCACTTGCTAGGGTGATGTGGGTGGTCACTAAATGGTCCAATTCAAAAGAGCTCATGACAAGTCTATTCTAGTCTCTAGATATGGGGACTTTTGACAAATGTAATCTCTCAAGCTGTATGACTTAGGAACTAATTTGTGTCTGTGACGTGTAAAAGTTTAATACTTAGTGTTATGAGACCGACTTTATGAATTAAATATTAGCCTCTATTTTCTGGGTTTTGCAGTAATTCTACAACAAAAGAATACTTTAAGATGACGTTGAGAGAGCACACACACACACACACAAACAAAGAAACACTTAAAATGAAAAAAAATAAATAAATAAAATAGTGCAAGCAAGCAGGAATGAGGAGCAGAAATGAAAGCAAATTCATACCTGTAGAATCTTCAGAAAGTCCGTGTGCTGTGGAGGGGCGCCCCCTACTTTCACAAGAGCCGAATTGGCCAATTCACTGTTATTCAAGTCAGCATTATCTATTATAGCACCAACATCACTTTTACTAGCAGACCCACACAGGTTCACTGGCCACCCATGTCTCAGAGAACAAGAAAATGTGTCGTTTAGCAGTTTATCCCTTAGTAAACACTGCAGAGTTGACCGAACACCCCCATATCTATTTTGATATTAAAACCACACGAACGAGCTGAATTTCAGAGCGAGTCGGTGCAGTTGCCCCTGTGCGAGTCCTCCAGAAGGGGGCGCCCAGTACAAGTAGAGAAAAATGGAAATCTCATACTTACATCCTATCCTTGCAACTTTTTCCAAAGCTGAGAGATTCATCTTGGTTTAGTCACCATATGATCTCTATCATAATGGTGGGGTTTAATGAATAGATTAGCTTTTAGGGAAGTGCACAGAACGTCCATGCATTGTATGTGTGACTACATTTCCCACCCATAACATGAAGGCCACGCTACAGTTTTTACAAAACCACTGATATAAATGCTGTGGACCCAAATGAGGCCTAGTTTTAAACTAATATATTGCTGCACTATATCATATAATTTAAAGCTTAAATGTAATAGAAGTGTTGCTGAGCTAAATGGAATTGACAGGCTAAATAGCATCTACTCATGCTGGTATGTTGTCAAATTAAACTAGGTGTAAGAGGCTGTTGTGCTCTACATGTGATATGGAGTAAATTAGCAAGTATTTTACCTTGTGTGTATCGCGGAATTTGTTGATCTCTCTGGAAATCAGATCTCTTTTATCATCTTCCATTTCCATGGCACTGATGTCATCCTAAAGAGATGGAGAACATGGTTCAAATTTGTAACGTACCCTATATAGGTAGCACTTTATTTTACAGTCCTGTTCCACGTGTACATACCATGTTGTTATTATAGCAATCACAATAGCTGGGTAACAACTAGGTAATAACCCTGACTCTACCTCTAAACCTAACCTTAACCCATGTAGTTACCTTCTACTAACAGTACTATCTTTGGGTAAGTACACTGAAAGTACATGTACTGTAAAATAAAGTCCAACCAAAATATTTTTTAAAACATCCTTCATTTTTTAAATTTTGTGTAAAATTGCGTACACACAGTATTTTCAAAAATTAAATGTGAGTGTGTGTGTACATATATATACACACACACATATATATATATATATATATATATATATATATATATATATATATATACACATATATATATATATATACACAACGTATATACATATATATATACACACACATATATCACATATATACATATACGTATACTTATATATATATACGTATATACATATATATATACACACACATATATCACATATATACATATACGTATACTTATATATATATACGTATATACATATATATATACACACACATATATCACATATATACATATACGTATACTTATATATATATACGTATATACATATATATATACACACACACACACACACACACATATATATATATTTATATATATACACACATATATACATACATATACACACAAGAAAAAAAAAATAAAACAAATATTTAAACACACATGTACATCAAACAACTGGCAAAAACATTCAAGAACAAAAGGCCAAGATGAACTAAAGCCAACCTCGTCCTTCTTTTCTCTCCTCTTTTTGCGGCGACTCGACTCATCGTCTTGTGATGTAGCGTTGAGCTCGTTTGAATACTCCCGGATCAGGCCATCAATGGCACCTTTGACAATTTGGTCCCGCTTCTTCGTTTCTTCAGCCAGAACCTCCTCTTCACCAGCACCATCCTCTGCCTTGCCATTCTGCCAGACACACAGATCAAAACTCAGCATCTGAGACAGTCACAAAATCAGTAGTCTGAAAATTTTATATAACATTTTTCTCAACAAGTGAACAGTACGTTTTTATTTTAGTATCAACCTGACATCAAACTGTTACACTTACTCCATTTTCACTGGTGCTCTTCTTCTGTGCTTTCCACTCATCCAGTTGTGCTTTGGTTTTGGCATCGACTTTGACCAGAAGTTTCTTTTCTCCAATCTGCAGCTCATGCAGCAGCCGTAGAGATCGTAGAGTAGATTCAGGCTCTTTGTACTCACAGAAACCAAACGCTGAAAGCAAAGAACAAAAAAGATGTCTGTGAGGAGCCAGTCTGGCATATTCACAATTCACAGGCAATGCAACTAGGGCCATATGACTTAAAAAAAAAACACAAAAAAAAAACACAAAAAAAAAACTGACATAGCGATATTTTCTTTTTCTGCAATATAATTTGCAATTTGAAAAAAATGCAGGAATTTTCAGCAGATCACTTGAATAGCATTAGTGTTGGGGAGTGTATCTGCATGGAAAATGAAATAACTTTAAATAAAGGCTTTACTTAAAATGTTTTTTTTTTTATCCTTTTCGGGCTGCAAGATTTGGGAAATACTTCATAAATTTGGGTGTTCATACTTGAATTTACCTTTTACAAGAACCAATTCAAGCCTCTTTCAGTAACAGAGTCAGAGTTTTAAAAATATTTCCACTCAAGTTTTCATAGGCCTCCTTCTCACCGTTTTTGACCAATTCAATATGACTGTAAAATAATTGTCATGATTTTATTTTGATTGATTATAATATTGAGAATAAATATTCAATATAAAAAAATATTAAAATAAGAAATTGACTGTAATACATACAATAATGTAAAATTTACATTTTACTGTAAAATTACAACACTTAAAATGTGTCTTAATTTCTTCATTTTCAAACAGTAAACCATCCCCCAGCTTTTATTTTGATGAGTTGCAGGCAAATGAAAATATGCGCTGCTGATCTCATAGTGAAGCTCAGTTTTGTGTGTTCATTTACATGCAAGCAGTTCATGATATCAGTGTCTGAGAACAGCTCAGAACGTGAATGAACGAAGCCGTTCTCAGACACTGGAACACTGAATCATGAACAACACGCGTGTAAATACCATGCTTGAGACCAGTGAAGCATTAATTCAATCAACTCGCACTAAACCTCATCACAATATTGATTTTGAGTGAAACTAACTGGGCTGAAAAGAAAATGAGTCAAGGTGTTTAAAAAATGTTTACCTTGGAGTTTCCCTGAGGCACCTTGAACTCGTTTCCAGCTCAATACCAAACCACATTTCTGAAAAACAAGTGATTATTATTAATATCAATCCAATATCAATTAATATCAACAACACTAAACATTAAATTTCACTTTAGAGTAAAGCTCAAACTATTATCAAGTGAAGCTTTTCCCATCTCTGATGCAAGGATCTCCACATTGCTGAATGCATAGAGAATGCATAAGACTGAACTGTATTATTATTGGTTGAGCTCTGAGACTGGAGTGACTGGATCTGATGTGCTACTCACGGCCAGCAGCTGTCTGATGAGCATGTCAGACGCTTTCTCAGAGATGTTGCCCACAAATACGGTGGTCGTGGGGCCGCTGCTGTCATGGTTGTCTTTTGCCTGAGCAGCGCTTTCCTTCCTGGGAACAGCAACTTTACTAACCACAGACATCGCCGTGGGCACGAGAACCTGATACATCACATCACAATTAATATGCAGCCATGTGACAAAAAAGTAACATGATGGTGACATATATTAAAATGAGATTTAGCTTCTCCATGAAAATCTGATTCAACGGAAAGCATCGGCATAGTATTTTTTGCATATTAAAATATTTTTGTACAAACATATGCAAGTAAATATTGCCGTTTATTACGGTGCATGGTTGCATATAAATAAATTGTTAAATATCTTTATTCCTTGTGTTCATTTATTGAAAAACATGCCTTGTTTTAACGAGATTATTACTTAATTCTACGGTTTTAAACACTTTGAATTTACTTCAAAGCAATGGAATCTAAGCAAATACATGAATAGAGATAGATACTTGAGAAACAAAGGAAAACACTAGGGGTGGGTATTAACACAGATTTCACAAACTGATCCGATTTTGATATACTGTATATCAGGTACAGTACATGTGAAATTTTCTTAAAGAAAATAATCTCTCAACAAATGCTTTAAACTATACAGAGATGCCTGTCAGGTTAAAATGAACAACAGAGTACCAATTTCAATATCTGTTTATATTAGATACAATAAAACACTCAAAGAAAAACTGCTGAATACAGACATTTTACATTTATGTTTTATATCAATTTTGCAATGATAGAATGTTTTTCACTGTATATTGTAATGATATAACTATGTTTCTAATTATGCAGTGCATAGATTTAGCAAAAGGCTCCTCTCTAGAGTTATTTTTCTAGCTAACTAACTAAATTATGGACATTGAATGCCTTTGCTAAAAATAAATGTGATGTCGTGACATTGCTAACAAGCTGTTTCATTGAAACACTGAGCGATTACATGAAACGGGATACATTTCAGTAAGTTGTTCTGTTTCTTTAAAAACCTTCAGATGTTCATTGATGTTTATTTTGTGCTTTATTAAACAGGAAGAGAGGAGTTCACGTGCTGCTTGAACTGAGGCAGATACAGCGCTCGGTCACACCACATTAAAGCGCACACAAAACTTTTTTTTTTATTTTGTGATAAAACTGACAGGATTTGAAAGCTGAGACTTTTTCATATCAAAAGAAACAAAGCACAAAGCTTATTGCAATTATTATATGGGATGTGCACACAATGACTAGTGACGTTTTATTCATGCATCAACTGAAAAATAAAATAAAAACACACTAAATGATCGATTCTTGGGATTTAAGAATCGATATAGGTTTTTCATGATGAAAATCAAATAAAATTTGGATATCAATATTTTTAACCCAGCTCTATAATATAGCAATACTTTTTATAGTGATAATAAATACTTTCTTACATACATACATTTAGACTGGAAATGACTAAACTAACTCAAATAATTCAATTGTTCTAGAATTAAATAACATTACCGCAGGGGCTTGAGTCATAATCCCCATGTGGACAGGAATCATTGGGGTTCCTAGAAAGGAGAAAAATCAACAACAACATCAGAAAATATTCACTCTAATTTTAATTTTTCATGCAAGTCACATTTTATAATGCAAATCATTTAGGCCCAAACCATTTAGCATAGAAACTGTTCATCTAGCAATGCTTAACAGATCTTATGTGGCCTCTCAAAAATCAAAAAGCTTGAAAATATTACATTAACTCAAATAGGGCTCCAAATATATATTGGTTGGTTATGAATTACAGTGGGTATGGAAAGTATTCAGACCCCCTTCAATTTTTCACTCTTTGTTATATTGCAGCCATTTGCTAAAATAATTTAAGTTAAACATCAGAAAATATTCACTCTAATTTGAATTTTTCATGCAAGTCACATTTTATAATGCAAATCATTTAGGCCCAAACCATTTAGCATAGAAACTGTTCATCTAGCAATGCTTAACAGATCTTATGTGGCCTCTCAAAAACAAGTGAAGAGTCCATTACCTAGCTTGAAAATATTACATTAACTCAAATAGGGCTCCAAATATATATTGGTTGGTTATGAATTAATTAACTTTATCACACTTACTTAGCAGCATGACAACAAACCTGTTATTCAAACTTTGAATACTCAAAGCAAGCAACACCATGCTGTTATAATCAAGCTGTAACAGTTGACACCTTCATAAAAGCTCACTGAATGCTCTGTACTCCAATGAATCCTGCCATTATAATCAACATGTATGCATTTGGCTGATGTATTTATCTAAAGCAACTTACAGGTAGGGCTGCACGATTAATCGAATGCGATTGTCATGCGCATTTTGTTAAAAAAGCCGGTTCTGTAATTAGCAGGAAATCATCATCACGTGCTTTCAGATGGAGCAGAATTTACTACACATAGCCGTGGTAGTCGAGTGTTTGAAATAAATCCTTCTGTGAGATGATGTGGCTTCTTACACAGAATAAGGCACATATTTCATAGTATTTAAGCAGTGATAAAGGCCTTGCATTATAAATAATCTTTATTTTAATTAAAATTATAATAAGAACTCAGATAAACCGTATATTGCCGTAGTCGTGTGTTTATTAGTCACGTTGAATCAATGAAAGCAGTTGAATCTTCTGTTTATTCAGCTGCAGCGATAGGCATTTTCTGGGTTTCTTCTGCGAGGCGTATTTGGCGTTTCAGCGCGAGAGCGCCCTCTGGCCTTTGGATGGAGATTTACTGCTGATCACAGAACCGTGCTTCACTGAAAGATACGCATGACAGTCGCGAAGCTTCTGTCGAATCGCGATCTCGATTCCATTTCGATTTATCGTG